>NW_027263463.1:0-56483 GCF_902827115.2 Pseudochaenichthys georgianus
CCGTCCAGGTGCGCATCATTTTACGTAATTAATCATATATTTTCGATTATAAGGAGTAGAAACATGATTCAGATATCCGCGGAATCGCTGGAAGGGTAGCTTTCCAGCGGTATCTCCTGTGAGACTGTAACCAGGGCACAGCAGCCAATATGTGCGCTCAAAGCAGCTTGACTTTACACTGTGTGGGATTGGTGGATTCGTGTGTCCGTCAAGGAAATCTCGGCCGGCAGCCATCATGGTCTGAAATGACCAATGGACATCGAGAAATCACTAAGGGCCTACCCACCAAGTAAACAAAACATAAACCACGTGTCTCCCATCAGTTTAGGTCTGTGTGGAGAGAGAGAGAGAGAGAGAGAGAGAGAGAGAGAGAGAGAGAGAGAAAATGGCTAAAAAAAACGTTACAGTCGCCGACTTCGCTAGAGATTGTTTCCGCTAGCAGCAGTGAGGATCGAGCCTCAGAACCTGAAGTCTTCGACTCTTCAGAAGAAGAAGAATACAAAGACGACAACAAGGATCCATTTGGACATGGGTAGGTGTAAATATTACAGTATTAGGGTACTGGCAATGTGTGGGGAATACCGCGAAAATGAACAATAGGTTTATTGATATATATTTTGTATCGATAGTCATGAACTTTTTATTCGGACAAAATAGACTCCATTAGCAAACGTTCACTCCGTGTTAACGTTATGTTGGTGTGTAAAGTGAGATTACATGCGTAGAGGATTAAATTCATCCTTTACTCGTCCCACAACGGAGACATTTACAGTGACAAGTTTTTGCCATAGATTTATTTATATGTGTGCCTGTTATTATTTTACCGTCCTGTACAGATGAGACTTTGTAATCAGATGTAGCCTGTGTGTGTGTGTGTGTGTGTGTGTGTGTGTGTGTGTGTGTGTGTGTGTGTGTGTGTGTGTGTGTGTGTGTGTGTGTGTGTGTGTGTGTGTGTGTGAGAGATCGAGAGAGACTCCTTCTCCAACCTCCCAAACTTTCTTTTATGTGTGCATTGTTATTTGTGCTTGAGCAACATTTTACTTGAACTTTATTTCAATGAAATTAGTTGTAATTATTGTCCTACATTTTAATTTGTTTTACAGAGATGTTTCACAGCTGTCTGGGCCTAGTGGCCCACAGGCGGCCTTTATCCAGCAGCCACAACATCCATCTGTGCCGGCCCCCAGGTCAAGATCTACTGTGGCTCAAGGGCCTTCACCAGAGCCATCACCACCAAGGACCAGCAGACCAGCATCACTACAGCTGCCTCCATCTGCGGCTGCCACCAGGTCAAGATGCACCTCAGCACAAAGGCTCCACCACAGCCATCACCTTCAACCCAGCCAGCAAGGAGGTCTCGTGGAGTTCTCGTATAGCACTTGTACACCCCACCCACACAGCAGCCCATGCACCACCACCCCCACCTACACAGCAGCCCATGCACCACCACCCCCCACAGCAGCCCATGCACCACCACCCCCACCCACACAGCAGCCCATGCACCACCACCCCCACCCACACAGCAGCCCATGCACCATCACCCCCACCCACACAGCAGCCCATGCACCATCACCCCCACCTACACAGCAGCCCATGCACCATCACCCCCACAGCAGCCCATGCACCATCACCCCCACAGCAGCCCATGCACCATCACCCACACAGCAGCCCATGCACCATCACCCCCACCTACACAGCAGCCCATGCACCATCACCCCCACCCACACAGCAGCCCATGCACCATCACCCCCACCTACACAGCAAGCCCATGCACCATCACCCCCACAGCAGCCCATGCACCATCACCCCCACCCACACAGCAGCCCATGCACCATCACCCCCACCCACACAGCAGCCCATGCACCACCACCCCCACCTACACAGCAGCCCATGCACCACCACCCCCACAGCAGCCCATGCACCACCACCCCCACCCACACAGCAGCCCATGCACCACCACCCCCACCCACACAGCAGCCCATGCACCATCACCCCCACCCACACAGCAGCCCATGCACCATCACCCCCACCTACACAGCAGCCCATGCACCATCACCCCCACAGCAGCCCATGCACCATCACCCCCACAGCAGCCCATGCACCATCACCCACACAGCAGCCCATGCACCATCACCCCCACCTACACAGCAGCCCATGCACCATCACCCCCACCCACACAGCAGCCCATGCACCATCACCCCCACCTACACAGCAAGCCCATGCACCATCACCCCCACAGCAGCCCATGCACCATCACCCCCACCCACACAGCAGCCCATGCACCATCACCCCCACCCACACAGCAGCCCATGCACCATCACCCCCACCTACACAGCAGCCCATGCACCATCACCCCCACAGCAGCCCATGCACCATCACCCCCACAGCAGCCCATGCACCATCACCCCCACAGCAGCCCATGCACCATCACCCACACAGCAGCCCATGCACCATCACCCCCACCTACACAGCAAGCCCATGCACCATCACCCCCACAGCAGCCCATGCACCATCACCCCCACCCACACAGCAGCCCATGCACCATCACCCCCACCCACACAGCAGCCCATGCACCATCACCCCCACCCACACAGCAGCCAGACCCACTGTCTTGGAAGACAGACAAAGACCTTGACACTGTCTTGACATTTATAATGAATAGTTGGTTGAAAGTTCTGATGTTCAATTTTGTAAATAGTTAGATTTTTCAGTTTCTTATATTTATATAAATAGTTGGTTGAAAAAAAAGGTCGAATGCTCAATTAGTATTTGTACACATCACATGAACCTTGTATGTAATATGAAGTCACTATTCAGTCCTGATGCATCTCAGTCCCTGCTGTGGTGAGAGTAGAGTGATAAACACCTGTTTTAAATGTTAAATGTTAAGCTTTTGAGCTACTCATCTCATCACACAGTGCTCTAAGGTCAGTAATATGCATATATAGCAAGACCAGAGATTGTCCTGAACATTTTGATATGTAACACATGGGGTGCCGTGTTAGAAGAAACACATGTAAAAGGTGATTTAAGAAAACATCGAAAAATCGAGAAAATACCCTTAGACTCCAGAGGGCCAATCAGGTGATTATGTCTGGATGGGAAACATGTTATATAAATAACATGTAACTAGGGATGCAGGGATATTAGGAATTATGACGTCATCCCGATAAACCCGATAACAGTATTAATAGCCCCGATAATATACAATATATTTTTTGGGTACAAAAAAAGAAAAAAATACTGCGGTGTGGGTGGGTTGGGATGAGGGGCGCTTGTTTTTCACTCGGCTCCTCCCGTTTTGCCAGTACTGTGGTGTTAGTGGTTTAGGAAGAGGGGAGTTCTTCACAAATCCAGCGCTCCCTAATACTTCGAACCTGACCAGTCACCTGAAACATCGCCATCGAAGCGTACGAAGACAATAATACAATACAAAGTGTGTGTGTGTGTGTGCGCGCGCGCTGGAGCTATGTGCAACTGAAGGCATATGCTCGAACCGGAGCTGCCTGGACGCTGCAATCATGTTCATGTATCCGAGCTGAGTGTGCTGGCTTCTCCTCCAACGTCCCGCTGTCTGCTTCCTGCATCAAGTCAAGTGCTCGCTGCAATTGTGGCGAAATGTCGCTCCTCTGTTTTCATTGAAACAGCTCCTTATATCCGTTAGCGCAGCTAGCTAGCACCAGATGCTAACAACAACAATGCACGTAAGGTCTCTCGCTCGCTCGGGCCACACACACACACATACACACACACACACACACACACACACACACACACACACACACCCTCCCGGTCCTCCAGATGGCCAGTCGGTGCCTGCCGGTGAGCGTGGAAGTGTGGTCTGCCACAAGCGGGCAGCAGGAGCGGGCTGTCAGCATCAGCTTGTAGATGGTATTTTAAACTCGATGCTCTGAAGCTACGGGGCGGCCGAGGACAAAAATGTGTTAAAATAATTAGTGGCGTACATTTTTTTTAAATCGGTTATCGGTATCGGTTTCAAAAAACCAATATCGTGCATCCCTACATGTAACCACATTAAAATGTACTCAGCGTTACCGGGTCAGAACCAAACACACTGTTAGCTTCTATGCTCTGCAGATCTGGAACAAACGTCCTGAGAACCATCAAAAGGAAGCCTCACCGTGAGGAGCTGCTCGTGCAGCTGTTTGTGAAGGCTTGTTCAGAGCAGAGATGTCCCAAAACTAAAATGACCATGTTCACGTCTGAAAGTCATCCTGAGGACTTAGTTTTGGGTTTAAATGACTCATCATCATGTACGTGTTGCTTCCTTTGGGCTTGTTGTCAGACCTGCTTATTCCTCTCAAAGCAACAGAGTGGGCGCAGTGTCTGATAGCAGCAGCAAGCTAACGAGAGGCTACGTTCAGCTGGTGACTCGGGAGTCGGGACGGAGAACATGTCAGGAGTTTGGAAGTATTATGAAATTGAAAGCGAAGGCAGTGTAACAGCCAGATGCAATGTTTGCAAGGCGGAGGTTCTGCGTGGTGGAAAGAACAGAGCTACGTTCAACACGACCGATCTAATACGCCACCTGAGAAACAAACAACAACAACAACACGGCGAGTACACAGCGGCCACTCGGGTAACGGCACTGAGACAACCGACACTTTCAGAGACTTTCAAAAGGAAAGAGAAACTGCCCCAGAACAGAGAACAGCCAGATAGCTGACTTCATCACGTTGGATGACCAGCCGTTATCTGTTACCTTTGTTTTCTCATTGCATAAAGATCGGATCGGGAAAAATCGGTATCGGCAGATTGTCAAAATCAAATGATCAGAATCGGATCGGGAGCAAAAAAAGGTGATCAGGACATCCCTAGTTCAGAGCAGGGTTTGACCTCGTGAAGCCTCA
Organism: Pseudochaenichthys georgianus; assembly: GCF_902827115.2. Taxonomy (NCBI): domain Eukaryota; kingdom Metazoa; phylum Chordata; class Actinopteri; order Perciformes; family Channichthyidae; genus Pseudochaenichthys; species Pseudochaenichthys georgianus. Next base: position 4,872 of record NW_027263463.1, read on the forward strand.
CCTTGAGGAACTGCTCGTGCAGCTGGTTGTGAAGGCTTGCTCAGTAGTGCTGTAGCGAAGTCGTCGACTTCAAAATATCGTCGCCGACATATTTCCGCGTCGACGCGTCGCTACACACGTGGGTGTGTAAACAAAGCAACAAGCAGTTCGCAATCGCACTTCAAACACAATGGAGACTGAAACGGCTACCACCTCCTCCTCACAGGATTGCGCACGAAGCCCTCAAACGAAAACATCTCGCCCTAGGTCTTCAAAAGCATGGGAATATTTTAAAGTTAGTCCAAAACGCAAAGATATTGTCATTTGCAGTCTTTGCCAAATGGAGTTGGCATATCACACGAGCACAACGGCTATGTTGGAACATTTAAAGCGGCAGCTAGCTGTGGTGGCTACCATTAGCAGCTAGCATTTGCTCTCCGATTTTTACATAAAAATGGAATTATGGATTATAAATTCAATCATTTTTTTATATATAGACGTTAACAACCTATGGATTAACCGATTCAGCCGCGTTTCTTCTCGTTTTAATTCCATTGAACACGTCTTTTGATCAGATCGACAGCTACGGTGGTGAGACGATCTCCCTAGAAGCTCTGTAAAGGTACGTGTTGTGATGTCTGTGATGCTTCCCCTGTCCGAGTCCGGATCACTCAGTGATGATATATATACCTACATAATCTGAGTCTCAGCTTTAATCGGATATCTTCTAAGTGCAGCTACGATGAGTAATAAGGGTACTTTTATCTTGAGTTCTGTGCCAATGTCCGTTAGCATTTTTCGCTCATGGGTCATTTAGATGCTTCTTATGAGACTTGTGTTTTGTTTTGGTAAACATGGTTTGTGTCGTCAGTTAGCGGAGATTATTCCCGTTAATCTGGTGTAACACATTAATAGGTTGTTAAATATTAAGATCCCCTGAGACACAGTATCGTGAAACAATTTTTTTTTTACATTACGTTTTTTTTTACATTACGTTTTTTATGAATTGAACAACAGAAAAATAATCGTTAGATTAGTCGACTAATCGATCAAATAATCGCCCGATTAATCGTTTCCCCCCAGCACTAGTGTTCAGAGCAGGGTTTGACCTTGCTCTGAACACTAGTGAGGGTTTGACCTCGTGAAGCCTCACCTTGACGAACTGCTCGTACAGCTCTCGGACCGTCTTCAGCTTCTGGTTCTGCACGACGCGGGCCTGCTGCAGGATCTTCTGCTGCTGCCTGAACAGATTCTGCAGAGAGAACACACAGAGTCTCAGAGCATCAAACCGGAGGAGGAGGAGGAGGAGGAGGAGGAGGAGGAGGTAGAAGAGGAGGAGGAGGAGGAGGAAGTGGAGGAGGAGGAGGAGGTAGAAGAGGAGGAGGAGGAGGAGGAAGTAGGAGGAGGAGTAAGAGGAGGAGGAAGTAGGAGAGGAGGAGGAGGAGGAGGAGGAGGAGGAAGTAGGAGGAGGAGTAAGAGGAGGAGGAAGTGGAAGAGGAGGAGGAGGAGGAGGAGGAGGAGGAGGAGGAGGAGGAGGAGGAGGAGGAGGAGGAGGAGGAGGAGGGAAGAGGAGGAGGAGGAGGTAGTGGAGGAGGAGGAGGAGGAGGAGGAGGAGGTAGAAGAGGAGGAGGAGGAGGAGGAGGAGGAGGAGGAGGAGGAGGAGGAGGAGGAGGAGGAGGAGGAGGAGGAGGAGGTGGACCCACGTTGAGTTTCTCCTCCTGCTCCTCGGCTCGCTGGGCCTCCGTCTCCCACTGCTGCAGCGCCGAGGACACCTGCTGAGAATACTGCTGAGTCATCTTCTGCCTGCACACACACACACACACACACACACACACACACACACACACACACACACACACACACACACACACACACAGACACACACACACACACACAGATTAAATAACAACAACATGATTAGGCTGAACCTGGAGAAACTGAGATTACAAATCAACAGATCTGAATGAAGGTTATTATGAATGTGAATTCATATCAGATTCAGAAATAGTTTTCTGTTCCAGTAAATAATACAATTGAATAAGTAAAAACTAAAATACTTTATAAAACGGACAAGTCAAATCAAGCAATCTGATTGGCTCTTAGCCGTGATATGAGCGTATATCACGGGTAGAATTGTCGTTACTTTTCTCAACAAGTGAGTATCCCTCCGCGTCTGAGAAACAGCTACAACCGTTACGTCCGTTACGAAACTAACAAACAAAGCTCAAGATGGAAACATGTCAGGTTACTTGGACCTCCGGGGGGTCTCACAGTGGAGGAGAGGATTGAGCAGTGCCTATCCTAAACGAGGACATGCAGAGCTACGTGAAGAGCAGGCGGACCAACTGGGAAAGTAGAACCATTCAAAAGCTTTCTGACGGGGTCTTGAAACAAAGCAGAGACCTGATGAGCGTGAGCGGCCACAGAAAGCTCTCTCCAGAGCTGCTGGAAGCCGAGTCTCGGGACCGGAGAAAGTGGAGCAGTATTCTCTCCACGCCGAGCAGCAGCCAGAACAACCTCAACCAGAGTTGGGTGTGACGCGTTACTGTAATAATATTACTTGTCGGTAACGGAGTAGTGTAACGCGCTACTTTTATAATTCAGTAATCACACTACAGTTACTAACATCGCCCCGACACGCGTTACTTCGTTACTTTCTAAAATCAGTCATAATTAGGGTTGCCAGAAACTGACCATGATCAAAATCGATTATTCGGCAGCCCTGGCGAATAATAATCGATTATTCGACCGAGTACTACTATTACTATTATTAGCATATATATATTTATTAGTGCTGTCAAAGTTATCGCGTTAACGGCGGTAATTAATTTTTTGAATTAATTGCGTTAAAATATTTAACGCATTTAACGCATGTGCAGAATGGCCCGCCCCATACGTGCCACCAGTGGCAGCGCCAGGGTGTGGCTGGGGTAGGCTGCACCCATACCAAGAAGTGGCTTAGCCCCACCATGACACATGATGTTAAAGTAAGCAAAATAAAGTCTGCCAACTGGCGGAGTAAAACACAGACAGCAGTTAGTCAGATTGATTTCAGTAGCCACGGTTTGAAAACTTTTGTCACGTAGTGATCGTCTTCTCAATAGAACATCTTTGATAACGGCGTGGTGTTGTTGCAGGAAGTCCCGACGCAGAATACTCTTGCTGTAGTTCAGGGCAGAGCCATATAATAGTAATAATATGGCTCTGGTACAGGGGTGCACATAACTGGTACGCAGGTTATGTGGTAATCTGAAATGCGTACCGTCACTTGTGTCACAAAGCGCATTTGCGTACCGACGTACTTGTGAAGCTTTTCCAGAAGGCTAACCGCCTTCTGGAAAAGCTTCACAAGTACGTCGGTACGCAAATCTAACCGATCCCCGGACGACAGAGTCGGTCTCCGTGTGCACAGACAGAGCTGCTGTTAACGTCGGTCTGTACAACGGAACTGTGCCAAAACTACGCCAACCGGCTGCGGAGGGAGACCCCCCCCTTCACTGGAGAACTGCGCTAAAACAGCTGATCACAACGTTCACGCCCCCCCCCCCCCCTCTGTCGTGTGATAGGTGTGTGGGTAGTCTTTCATTTTGACATGCAGAAAAATGTTATAATAAACATAGATACTGTGTTAAATGAATATATCCGCCTTCTTTCATTTATCTTTCCATTCCCAACAATATACATAAATAAATGGCATATTTTGGACATAGTTCGAATGGTGATTAATCTGATTAATACATTTTTAAGCTGTGATTAATCTGATTAAACATTTTAATCGTTTGACAGCCCTAATATTTATATATATTTTGGTTGAAACTAAGCCATAAAAAAAATATATAAATAAATAAAATCGATTTTTAAAAATAATATTCGATTATGGAGACTGTAGCGAATATTCGAATAATCGCTGGCATCTCTAGTCATAATCAAACCTCAACAAACACCTGCAAAGAACACATGCTAAGGTGAAGCTAACGCACAGCTATTTGTTGTTTGTTTATATCAGTCTGTTCTTCTTCTCTGTTTTCCGGTTGTTGCCTGTTTTGAATGACGAATACACACTACCGCCGCCTGCTGGTGAGGAGAGTTATTGCCACTCACGCATGCGCAGTTCGTACGTGCTCGGCTGAAGTCTTTGCGGTGTCTGGTTCCAGTGCGACACATGGCCAACACGCAGGAGAACACGCTGACGCAAAACAGCATGAGCAGAGACAGACTGCGCAAAATATACAGATAGGAGGAGACAGAGGACAGCCACGGTCAGATAGGAGGAGACAGAGGACAGCCACGGTCAGATAGCGGGAGACAGAGGACAGCCACGGTCAGATAGCGGGAGACAGAGGACAGCCACGGTCAGATAGCAGGAGACAGAGGACAGCCACGGTCAGATAGCGGGAGACAGAGGACAGCCACGGTCAGATAGCGGGAGACAGAGGACAGCCACGGTCAGATAGCGGGAGACAGAGGACAGCCACGTCAGATAGCGGGAGACAGAGGACAGCCACGGTCAGATAGCGGGAGACAGAGGACAGCCACGGTCAGATAGCGGGAGACAGAGGACAGCCACGGTCAGATAGCGGGAGACAGAGGACAGCCACGTCAGATAGCGGGAGACAGAGGACAGCCACGGTCAGATAGCGGGAGACAGAGGACAGCCACGGTCAGATAGCGGGAGACAGAGGACAGCCACGGTCAGATAGCGGGAGACAGAGGACAGCCACGGTCAGATAGCGGGAGACAGAGGACAGCCACGGTCAGATAGCGGGAGACAGAGGACAGCCACGGTCAGATAGCGGGAGACAGAGGACAGCCACGGTCAGATAGCGGGAGACAGAGGACAGCCACGGTCAGATAGCGGGAGACAGAGGACAGCCACGGTCAGATAGCGGGAGACAGAGGACAGCCACGGTCAGATAGCGGGAGACAGAGGACAGCCACGGTCAGATAGCGGGAGACAGAGGACAGCCACGGTCAGATAGCGGGAGACAGAGGACAGCCACGGTCAGATAGCGGGAGACAGAGGACAGCCACGGTCAGATAGCGGGAGACAGAGGACAGCCACGGTCAGATAGCGGGAGACAGAGGACAGCCACGGTCAGATAGCGGGAGACAGAGGACAGCCACGGTCAGATAGCAGGAGACAGAGGACAGCCACGGTCAGATAGCAGGAGACAGAGGACAGCCACGGTCAGATAGCAGGAGACAGAGGACAGCCACGGTCAGATAGCAGGAGACAGAGGACAGCCACGGTCAGATAGCGGGAGACAGAGGACAGCCACGGTCAGATAGCGGGAGACAGAGGACAGCCACGGTCAGATAGCGGGAGACAGAGGACAGCCACGGTCAGATAGCGGGAGACAGAGGACAGCCACGGTCAGATAGCAGGAGACAGAGGACAGCCACGGTCAGATAGCAGGAGACAGAGGACAGCCACGTCAGATAGCAGGAGACAGAGGACAGCCACGGTCAGATAGCAGGAGACAGAGGACAGCCACGGTCAGATAGGAAAACATTCAGGATCTGGATCAGTCTTATGCGACAATGGAAACTGAACTAAAGAGAACATTGGAAACTTTAGCAGTCTGCGTGATCTGCATGCAGGGAGGGGCGGGCTGCGAGTAAAGTAACGAGTTACTTTATGTAGAGAGTAACGAAGTAGTGTAATATATTACTTTTTTAAAAAGTAATATATTACAACCACCTCGTTGTTTCGTGCAGAAGGCAACGGAGGGACTATTTTAATTTGAACATCATTATTTACTAATAAAAACTATTTAAATTAGAGTGTGTATTCTTCTTTCATATTGCCACACGTGGTAACCGTTTGATAAAAGCAACAGCTCACTTCAGGCCGTGATATATGCTCAGTATATCACGGCAAAGGGGGTTGAACCACGCCCCCTAGCCGTGATATAATGACCATATACCACGGCCTGTCGTGAGCTATTGCTTAAGTATAAACATAAGAATTAAGAATGTGCAAAAAAACATAAATAAAATGAAAATGTCGAATAAAAGATCCATTAAAATTAGAGCCGGGACTCGATTAAAAAAATTAATCTAATTAATTAGAGGCTTTGTAATTAATTAATCGAAATTAATCGCATTTTTAATCAAATATACATATCTGACCTGAGAACAGTGAGAAGCAGTTTCACATGGATGTGACTCCAAGTGGTCTACAGTCGAGTGCAGTCCAGTGAGCCAGGGATCTGGTTATTCTCTCAGACGTGGACTCACTTATCCTGGCTCTGAAACCAGTCGTCTGGTTGAGTGTGGGTTGGGTCAGGGTGTGGTTCCTTGCACTCGGAGTCGGGCTAACGTCCACGCTAGCTGCTACATGCTAGCTGCTACATGCTAGCTGCTACATGCTTTGCATTTAGGTGATACTTTAGGCTTGATGAGCTGCGGCTCTTGTCGACGCTTCCATCCGTCCGTTTTTCAAAACAAAATGTCCCATCCACGGGGCCGACCAAAGCGTCTCATCAGCTTGTTCGTTCATGTTTGACTATTGTTCACCGTGGTTTGTTGTTGTTTGAAGTCCCATGCTGAAGTCATGAACGTTAGTTGGTGCTCCAGTATAATCGGTACGCCTGAAACTCATCCAGTGAGAAACGTTCCGCTGTGCAAAAATAAGTGCGATTAAAATGCGTTAATTTTTTTAACGCGTTAATTTTTGTGTAATTAATTAATCTTAATTAACGCGTTAAAGTCCCGGCCCTAATTAAAATAGAACAACATGTTACTTGCAGTGCAGGTTGTTTAATTTCTGTGTTAGTTGTGTGTCTGACCTCTGGGAGCTGTAGCTGTTCCACAGGGTCTCCAGTTTGTGCTGACTCCCCTTCATGTAGTTCTTGGTCAGACTCTCCAGACGTTTCTTCTTGGCCTGCATCACCTTGCTGATGTCGGCTGCAAGCACAACAACAACACTGCATATGTTTTCCTCGCACCAAGGAGGGTTGATCAAACCATCATTTATAATCATTAGGGGTGGGGGGATTAATCCATACGGCTTAGTATCGCCATACCTTGCGTGGAGATATTGTATTGATAGACGGACGCCAAGTATCGATATTTTATAGTCGTATATAAAACAGGAAGTTACGTTAAGACATCTCAGGTTCACAGAGCACACATTGGGTTATTCACAAACGCTTCATATTGAGGATACATGTTTTAACCAGGGAGGGAAGACGGACACGGATATGAGCCGTGTGATCAGCAATATCGCAATATATCGTATCGCAATACTTAGCATATTGTAGAATCGCAATACTATCGCATCGTGGCTTAAGTATCGTGATAGTATCGTAGCTTGAGGCTGCGGCCAAACGAGGACGAAAACGGCTAAACGCATAGGACTAACGCAAACAAGCTTCCGTCCACACGCAATATTCACCGGATAGTGTCTGTCCACACGAGACCGCTCCGTTTAGCTCCAACCGCTGGAGAAGCTGCAGTACATATGCCGAGCCTGTAGGTGGCGCTGTAACTTCCTCCACAAAAGCAGAAGAAGCATGGTTGTCATGGTTGCCCTTCTGTTTATTCTCCGCGGTGGGGGCCGAGGGAACCGGGCAGAGTGTTTCGCCAGTCAACGTGTATTAAAGTTTAAATCTTCCGGACAAAATGATAAAAGTGCCGGTCAAAGGTCTTCTTTGTTATTTATTGAGCTTTAAAACAAATGAATAACGACTCTATATAATATAATAATAAAATACACGGAGCCTCTCTTTTTCCTCCCTCTCTTCGGACAGCGCCAGTGTCTGTCTCATGCAGCAGCTGATCCGGTAACGAGTGACCCGGCCGACAGTAAAGATAAACATATTTATAACTAGTTTAGTTTGAGAGGTAATTAAAATAGCTAAGGGCGATGATCTGACTTGAAGTGCGTGTGTTGCTGCAGCGGGAGGAGCTGCAGGTGAGCAGAGCTGCCTGTCTCCGTCCTGTCGGATTAGGCTTCACTCGCGTTTATGTCCATATCGAGAGAAAGATAAATAATCTGAATTCAGTGTGCAGTTTACTTTGACGCGGCGAAACACTTCAGCAATGGCGCGGGGTAAGCGGAGGTGAGCAGAAGAGGTGGGGAGAGGCGGGGCTATTGCGCAATCACTATCAGTGATCTGAAAATGTTCGGATAGGGCGCACACACGGAGCCGTTGGACCCCCCAGAGAGTTGCGTATGGCGGTCTATCCACCTTGGGACCCGTTATTGTTTCCTCAGTCGTTTAGTGCCGTATTCGGTCGTCCTCGTGTGGCCGAACGGTCTATATGACACTAAACAGTAACGCAAACGGCCGTTTTTGTCCTCGTGTGGCTGAAGCCTAAGTATCGTGATAGTATCGCATCATGGCTTAAGTATCGTTTTGTGGCTTAAGTATCGTTTGGTGCCTTAAGTATCGTATTGTGGCTTAAGTATCACGATAGTATCGTATCGTGGCTTAAGTATCGTATTGTGGCTTAAGTATCACGATAGTATCGTAGCTTAAGTATCGCGATAGTATCGTATTGTGGCTCAAGTATCACGATAGTATCGTATCGTGGCTTAAGTATCGTGATAGTATCGTAGCGTAAGTATCGTAGCTTAAGTATCGTGATAGTATCGCATCGTGGCTTAAGTATCGTGATAGTATCGTAGCTTAAGTATCGTGATAGTATCGCACCGTGGCTTAAGTATCGTATTGTGGCTTAAGTATCGTGATAGTATTATATCGTGGCTTAAGTATCGCGATAGTATCGTATTGTGGCTTAAGTATCGCGATAGTATCGCATCGTGGCTTAAGTATCGTGATAGTATCGTAGCTTAAGTAGCGCGATAGTATCGCATCGTGGCTTAAGTATTGTATTGTGGCTTAAGTATCGTGATAGTATTATATCGTGGCTTAAGTATCGCGATAGTATCGTATTGTGGCTTAAGTATCGCGATAGTATTATATCGTGGCTTAAGTATTGTGATAGTATCGTATTGTGGCTTAAGTATCGCGATAGTATCATATTGTGGCTTAAGTATCGCGATAGTATTATATCGTGGCTTAAGTAACGTGATAGTATTGTGGCTTAAGTATCGTGATAGTATCGTATCGTGGCTTAAGTAGCGCGATAGTATTGCATCGTGGCTTAAGTATTGTATTGTGGCTTAAGTATCGTGATAGTATTATATCGTGGCTTAAGTATTGTGATAGTATCGTATTGTGGCTTAAGTATCGCGATAGTATCGTATTGTGGCTTAAGTATCGCGATAGTATTATATCGTGGCTTAAGTATTGTGATAGTATCGTATTGTGGCTTAAGTATCGCGATAGTATCGTATTGTGGCTTAAGTATCGCGATAGTATTATATCGTGGCTTAAGTATTGTGATAGTATCGTATTGTGGCTTAAGTATCGTGATAGTATTGCATCGTGGCTTAAGTATTGTATCGTGGCTTAAGTATCGTGATAGTATTATATCGTGGCTTAAGTATCGCGATAGTATCGTATTGTGGCTTAAGTATCGCGATAGTATTATATCGTGGCTTAAGTATTGCGATAGTATCATATTGTGGCTTAAGTAGCGCGATAGTATCGTATTGTGGCTTAAGTATCGTGATAGTATCGTATTGTGGCTTAAGTATCGTGATAGTATTGCATCGTGGCTTAAGTATTGTATCGTGGCTTAAGTATCGCGATAGTATCGTATTGTGGCTTAAGTATCGTGATAGTATTGTGGCTTAAGTATCGTGATAGTATCGTATTGTGGCTTAAGTATCGTGATAGTATTGTGGCTTCAGTATCGTGATAGTATCGCATTGTGGCTTAAGTATCGTGATAGTATTGTGGCTTCAGTATCGTGATAGTATCGTATTGTGGCTTAAGTATCGCGATAGTATCGTATTGTGGCTTAAGTATCGTGATAGTATCGTATTGTGGCTTAAGTATCGTGATAGTATTGTGGCTTAAGTATCGTGATAGTATCGTATTGTGTCTTAAGTATCGCGATAGTATCGTATTGTGGCTTAAGTATCGTGATAGTATCGTATTGTGGCTTAAGTATCGTGATAGTATCGTATTGTGGCTTAAGTATCGTGATAGTATCGTGGCTTAAGTATTGTGATAGTATCGTATTGTGGCTTAAGTATCGCGATAGTATCGTATCGTGGCTTAAGTATCGCGATAGTATCGTATTGTGGCTTAAGTATCGTGATAGTATCGTATTGTGGCTTAAGTATCGTGATAGTATCGTGGCTTAAGTATTGTGATAGTATCGTATTGTGGCTTAAGTATCGCGATAGTATCGTATCGTGGCTTAAGTATCGTGATAGTATCGTATTGTGGCTTAAGTATCGTGATAGTATCGTGGCTTAAGTATTGTGATAGTATCGTATTGTGGCTTAAGTATCGCGATAGTATCGTATCGTGGCTTAAGTATCGCGATAGTATCGTATTGTGGCTTAAGTATCGTATTGTGGCTTAAGTATCGCGATAGTATCGTATTGTGGCTTAAGTATCGTGATAGTATCGTATTGTGGCTTAAGTATCGTGATAGTATCGTGGCTTAAGTATTGTGATAGTATCGTATTGTGGCTTAAGTATCGCGATAGTATCGTATCGTGGCTTAAGTATCGCGATAGTATCGTATTGTGGCTTAAGTATCGCGATAGTATCGTATCGTGGCTTAAGTATCGTGATAGAGAGAGAGAGAGAGGGTAACTCGTGGTTCTTTTGTGAAAGAGTAAGTGGACAGGACCGAGCGTCCCCGCTACATCGCTACCTGAACCGGAGTAAAGACTCACACACCTGCACAGCGCTGCTTACCTCCGAATCTCTCCAACATGTTATGAACCTCGTTTCTGAAAGTGTGGAAAGAGAAATGTAACTTGGTTAACTAATCCTACATCAGTGTTGAGGACATGTGGAATCAGTGAGGCAGTTTATAATGCAGTGTTACCCCACAGCGGCTGTGGCCCCCTCCTCATCGAAGTCCTCTGCTGGTCTCTTCTTGGCCAACTTGTCCACAGCTGGAGTTTCATCTGCGACATCAACAACGACTTCTGAACACTTTAATGATCAATCCTTATAAAACATATCATATATATCAGGGAGGCAAACTCATCAGGTATGGAAAAGGTGACGAGGACCCGAGCCCCCGACCCCACGGAATATCGGCTTTAAAATGAGGAATAACAGGATGTTAGCCGTCAGAACAACTAAAGCAGGTAGTAAGAACAGAAACGCCAAAGAGTCGCATCTAATAGAAATATATAAAAGCATTTATTTTAATTGTGTAGCAGTCAGTTTATCATTCTGGCTGTTGGGCATTTTGAAATGTATTGTCATGCCTCTGTGCAAGGCTGAGTCTTTCTATCTGTAAAGCCACTGGTGTAAAGTAACTAAGTTCATAAACTCAAGTACTACTTGGGTACAATTTTGAGATACTTGTACTTTATTGAAGTATTTCAATGTTTTGCTACTTTGTTCTTCTCCTCCTCTACAGTTCAGAGGTACATATGGTGTACTTGTACTCCACTACATGTACTTAATCCCTTTAGTTACTTCACAGATGTGGATGAATGATGGTAAATATAATCAAGTGTTGAATCAGACTTTAGTTCCACCTGGAGTGAATCCACCAGCTACCCTGCAGTCTACAAAGTACTTCAGACTAGCTGCACCTTCACCAGCTACCCTGCAATCTACAAAGTACTTCAGACTAGCTGCACCTTCACCAGCTACCCTGCAGTCTACAAGTACTTCAGACTAGCTGCACCTTCACCAGCTACCCTGCAGTCTACAAAGTACTTCAGACTAGCTGCACCTTCACCAGCTACCCTGCAGTCTACAAAGTACTTCAGACTAGCTGCACCTTCACCAGCTACCCTGCAGTCTACAAAGTACTTCAGACTAGCTGCACCTTCACCAGCTACCCTGCAGTCTACAAAGTACTTCAGACTAGCTGCACCTTCACCAGCTACCCTGCAGTCTACAAAGTACTTCAGACTAGCTGCACCTTCACCAGCTACCCTGCAGTCTACAAAGTACTTCAGACTAGCTGCACCTTCATCAGCTTTGAGAACACTTTCATGATCAATCATTATAAACATATCATATATTATTCTGAAATGGACCAATCTGCACAACGACTACTTTCACTGTCTTTCACTATATTTTGATGAGAATACTTTCTACTTTCACTTGAGGAACATTCTGAATGCAGGACTTTTACTGTAACGGAGTATTCCTACACTCTGGTACTTCTACTTTTACTCAAGTACAAGATCTGAGTACTTCTACTTTTACTCAAGAACAAGATCTGAGTACTTCTACTTTTACTCAAGTACAATATCTGAATACTTCTACTTTTACTCAAGAACAAGATCTGAGTACTTCTACTTTTACTCAAGAACAAGATCTGAGTATTTCTACTTTTACTCAAGATAAGATCTGAGTACTTCTACTTTTACTCAAGTACAAGATCTGAGTACTTCTACTTTTACTCAAGTACATCTGAGTACTTCTACTTTTACTCAAGTACAATATCTGAATACTTCTACTTTTACTCAAGAACAAGATCTGAGTACTTCTACTTTTACTCAAGTACAATATCTGAATACTTCTACTTTTACTCAAGAACAAGATCTGAGTACTTCTACTTTTACTACAAGAACAAATCTGAGTATTTCTACTTTTACTCAAGAATAAGATCTGGAGTACTTCTACTTTTACTCAAGTACAAGATCTGAGTACTTCTACTCTTTACTCAAGTACAATATCTGAGTACTTCTACTTTTACTACAAGATCTAAGTTCAGGGCTGCCAACACTCACGCATTGAGCGTGAGAGTTATGAACCATATCTTCACGCACTCACGCCACACTTGCATTTCCTCCACGCTAAGTTTTGGGTCCAAAATAAATGTATATAAAATAAAGTGAAGGAACAGCAAACCGAGCAGGAGTACGAAATGAGACGGTCTTCTGGCCTTAGTTCAGTAAAGTTGGAACGATATTGGGAGATTCTGATTTCCCGGATCAATAACTCATGAACAAAACGTGTATTCAGACACAAAGGACGGTTCCTGAGTGCCGTTGGTGAGGTTGACAACGAACTACATTCACATTTTGATTAAAAAGAAAGCCAATACGCGCCGTCCTCCGAGCTGGACCCACATCACATCGGTCTCTCTCCGCAGCCGCAGAAGAACCGAGGTGCTCAGGGGCCGTGTGCAAAGTGCAGACTCCCCAAAAAAGAGAATACAATAACATTCAATCGCTATTATACAGCTTATTAAACTCACCACACACATTCAATAGTCTCCTGTGTGTCAGACTACAGCAGGGAGTTTGGAAAGAATATGCTTTTGAATAATTTTGGGGAATATTTATAAAATCTTCAATAATATGTGCATCAGCCTCAACATCTTTACTATTATACAGTATATTTCTACCAAACTCACTATTTGCATTGTTGCTGTTTAGCATCTGGTTAGCTAGAGCTGTTGTCTAAAGCAAGGAGGGAGAGCTCTGTCCTGTCAGACTGAGAGAGGGAAGGGACTCTGTTTAGATAGTTCACTTTAGGCTGGTTATCTCAGTGGCTCTCAAACGCGTTGGTACCATTTTATGAGAATAAATGAAAAACAGTTATGAAATACTATATGACAGTAAAACAAGAATACAGTTTAAAAGGGGAGTGATTTGTAAAATATCCATAAAGAAAATAAAATCTGTTTACCATAAATTCATTTTGCTCTCAAAATGCACCAGGTTGATGGCAATTTAACTTCAATATTAAAAAATGGAAAACTTATAAAATCGCACTTTACCTCTGCTTACACCTATATGCCATGTTATATGCTGTGAGCTGATTGTCGAGCCTTCATTGTAGAGTCGCGGGTACTAACCTTCCTCTGGAGCGCCCGGTACATTAATGGGAAACTTTTACTGAAGTATAAGCTCTGAGTACTTCTACTCTTACTGAAGTACTGTATCTGAGTACTTCTACTTTCACTGAAGTACTGTATCTGAGTACTTCTACCACCTGTGGTGAAATACCTGAACATAGTACTTGTACAGTAACATCATGTATTACATGTACCTAGCAACATCTTACCTTCCCTGGCATCATCCTCTGAGCCGAACAGGCCCTTCTTTTCCTCCTCAGTAAAATCAAACACTTTGTTATCCAGTTTATCTTCTGGGTGTTTCTTCTTCATCTGTCTTCTCCCGGTTGCCATTCTTCAGTCCTGTTTTTAGTTAACCAAACCTGATCAGGAACAATGGATTCCTGCTAATGCTAACTGTTAGCTAATGCTAGTTTAGCTGTCAATGCTGACGGATTAGCCTCTGTCTGTTAAATATAATTAACAAACGGACACAACTTACATTCAGATCAGTTGTTGAATCAGGCGGAGCTATTAAAGGTTTAAGCATAAGTGTTTGGTTCTGGGTGAAGCTATTTCCAAAGTGTTTCAACTCCGAGCAGAAGGAGCAGAAGCTAATGAAGCTAATGAGGGGTCGACTGTTTCCCGCCACTAGCAGACCGAGAGGACCCGGATTAACATCCAAGCACACTGTAAAAAATACTTTGTTTCAACATCAACCCTATGGTTTCAACACAAAGTCCTGTTTGATAAGGCTGTAACATTACCACACTGTAAAAAATACTTACTTTACCACATACAGTAGCAGTCAAAGGTTGGACACACACCTTCTCATTCAATGGTTTTTGTTTATTTTAATTTTGTTCTACTTTGTAGATTAATACTGAAGACAACAAAACTATGAAAGAACACATATGGAATTATCTAGTCAACAAAAAAGTGTTAAAAATCCGAGATATGATATAAATATATATCATATTCTGGATCTGAAACACTTTTTGTTTACTTGAGATAATTCCACGTGTTCTTTTATAGTTTTGATGTCTTCAGTATTAATCTACAATCTAGAAAAAAAGTATCATAAATAAAAACTTTGATTGAGAAGGTGTGTAACTTTTGACTGGTAATACATATCATTATTTTCTTTATGGATTAATCTGCTGATTATTTTCTCCATGAATCCGTTGATTGTTTGGTTGTTTCTCTGCTCTGGTTTCAGACAGAGGGTGAACAGAATGCAGGCAGTATGAGAGAAATAAAGAGAGAGGAATCTTTAAAGTAGAGACCAGTGGCGGTCGGCCCATACACTCTAAGAAATGAAATATGGATGTTGTTTGCATTAATTGCTTTTTTTATATTGAAACTACTAAGTAACTAATACTACTACTTTTTACAATTAAATCAAGAGACTTTAACTGCGTTTATGTAAAAGTTCAAAGTTTTGGGATTACATTAGCATGTTGTGTTGTATTTAAATGGTAAAGTTATTTAAAACACACTGATTGTCCCAAAGTTCTTGCCGTACTTTCTCAGCACATGCGCTGTAAGACCGGGGACATGCGTCATTGGATCCTGTGACTGTGAGATGTGGATGACTGAACCGCATGTTATCACTTTCCTGTGCCATCCTGCGATTTTTATGGTAAGTTTTTAAATATTAACATATATTAAACACAAACGGTCCCTGAAATACAAAAGTTGATGTGTATTTTTGATTTCCCTGCTACCAACTGTATACTTTGATGATAGATTTGAAAAGCGGTGCAGCCTAGCTAACAGCTAGCTTAACGGTCACTTTTTACTTATATTCCCTTGCACTTAAAACTGTTAGAATATCTCACAAAAGAGGTGAAATGTCAAGCTTTGTCTGTCGAAGTCTCAATCGTTAAGTATTTAATGATTTTAGCTTGATGTGGTTATAATTAGTAACGCCCTGAGGGAGGTTTTATGTTCAATTGTAAAGCTTATTTGGAAGAAAACTCCCTCCAAAGATTTCTATGGGGTTGAGATCTGGAGACTGGCTAGGCCACTCCAGGACCTTGAAATGCTTCTTACGAAGCCACTCCTTCCCGGGCGGTGTGTTTGGGATCATTGTCATGCTGAAAGACCCAGCCACGTTTCATCTTCAATGCCCTTGCTGATGGAAGGAGGTTGTCACTCAAAATCTCACGATACATGGCCCCATTCATTCTTTCCTTCACACGGATCAGTCGTCCTGGTCCCTCTGCAGAAAGCCCCAAAGCATGATGGTCCCACCCCATGTTTCACAGCAGGTGTTCTTTGGAGGAACTCAGCATTCTTCCTCCAAACACGGCTAGTTGAGTTTTTACCAAAAGGTTCTATTTTGGTTTCATCTGACCATATGACATTCTCCCAATCCTCTTCTGGATCATCTAAATGCTCTCTAGCAGACTTCAGACGGGCCTGGACATGTCCTGGCTTCAGCAGGGGGACACGTCTGGCACTGCAGGGTTTGAGTCCCTGCGGCGTAGTGTGTTACTGATGGTAGCCTTTGTTACTCTGGTCCCAGCTCTCTGCAGGTCATGGACTCGGTCCCCCCGTGTGGTTCTGGATCTTTGCACCGGTCTTGGATCACTTTGACTCCACGGGGGGAGGTCTTGCATGGAGCCCCAGATCGAGGGAGATTATCAGTGGTCTTGTATGTCTTCCATTTTCTAATAATTGCTCCCACAGTTGATTTCTTCACACCAAGCTGCTTACCTGTTGCAGATGCAGTCTTCCCAGCCTGGTGCAGGTCTACATTGTGTTTCTGGTGTCCTTTGACAGCTCTCTGGTCTTGGCCATAGTGGAGTTTGAAGTGTGACTGTTTGAGGTCGTGGACAGGTGTCTTTTATACTGATAACGAGTTCAAAGTGGTGCCAGTAATACAGTTAACGAGTGGAGGACAGAGGAGGCTCTGAGAGAAGAAGCTACAGGTCTGTGAGAGCCAGACATCTTGTTTCTTTGGAGGAGACCAAATACTTACTTTACCAATTCATTCATTAAGAATCCTACAAAGTGACTTCCTGGATTCTTTCCCCCCCCCTGTCTCAGAGTTGAAGTGAACCTGGAGGAACATTACAGGCCTCATCTTTTTAAGTGGGAGAACTTGCACAATTGGTGGCTGACTAAATACTTTTTTGCTCCACTGTACACCTCAACATCAGCAGGAGAGGACTCTTTAAAGTAGACATAATAGACATAATAATGGCGAATGAGACGGTTCTTATTTAAATGTTAAAGGACACTTGACATTTCATTCAGACTTCATAAACAGTGGCGGCTGGTGGAAAATTTTAGGTGGGGCTGTGGAAATGGTGACCAAACAATACTAGGGGGGTCTGGGGGGATGCTCCCCCGGCAATTTCTTTGGAGAAAAGACCCCTTAAATTATGAGTTATGGTGATGTTAGAGGGGGGGGGGGGGGAAGACTGATCAATACCTCCATAATCTTCAGTGTGGTAGCTATGAATCTTCCAAAACTTCCAAACACCTTGTCCTGGAAATATTTCCTACAGCATAAACTGCAACAGTTCAGTAGGCCCACACACACTGCGGAAACATCGGGGCTTTGGGAACACTCAACATTACTTAAAATGATTTAATTCCCATTTAACCTGTTAAGGGGCTTTCCCCCCTCACGAAAACTGTGTCTCAGGGCTTCTAAAATGTAATAAAAACTATGCATGTGTCCTACTCATTCAACGGGAAGAAACTCAGCTAACTGATGATATGAACCATGTTTACCGAAACAAAATACAAGTCACAAGAAGCGTCTAAATGAGCCCTGAGCGACAAAATGCGTACGCATAGGTATAAATAAATCGATATACTTATCGGATAAAAGCTGAGATTCCACAGATTCTAGAAATATAAGTATTGTAGCGACAGTGCATAGGGTGCCGAGTGTGTCACTCAAGCATCTCCCGTCTCTGCCAATCACAGAGCTGCACAGTGATGTGGTGGGGTGCGGGCCTGTGGTTGGGGGAGCAGAGGGGGGAGGGCGGGGAAGCTATGACGTTGACCCTATATGTGTGTGTGTACGGTCAGATAGCGGGAGACAGAGGACAGCCACGGTCAGATAGCGGGAGACAGAGGACAGCCACGGTCAGATAGCGGGAGACAGAGGACAGCCACGGTCAGATAGCAGGAGACAGAGGACAGCCACGGTCAGATAGCAGGAGACAGAGGACAGCCACGTCAGATAGCAGGAGACAGAGGACAGCCACGGTCAGATAGCAGGAGACAGAGGACAGCCACGGTCAGATAGGAAAACATTCAGGATCTGGATCAGTCTTATGCGACAATGGAAACTGAACTAAAGAGAACATTGGAAACTTTAGCAGTCTGCGTGATCTGCATGCAGGGAGGGGCGGGCTGCGAGTAAAGTAACGAGTTACTTTATGTAGAGAGTAACGAAGTAGTGTAATATATTACTTTTTTAAAAAGTAATATATTACAACCACCTCGTTGTTTCGTGCAG
This sequence comes from Pseudochaenichthys georgianus, assembly GCF_902827115.2. Taxonomy (NCBI): domain Eukaryota; kingdom Metazoa; phylum Chordata; class Actinopteri; order Perciformes; family Channichthyidae; genus Pseudochaenichthys; species Pseudochaenichthys georgianus. The sequence continues at coordinate 23,185 of NW_027263463.1, forward strand.
AAGGCAACGGAGGGACTATTTTAATTTGAACATCATTATTTACTAATAAAAACTATTTAAATTAGAGTGTGTATTCTTCTTTCATATTGCCACACGTGGTAACCGTTTGATAAAAGCAACAGCTCACTTCAGGCCGTGATATATGCTCAGTATATCACGGCAAAGGGGGTTGAACCACGCCCCCTAGCCGTGATATAATGACCATATACCACGGCTGTCGTGAGCTATTGCTTAAGTATAAACATAAGAATTAAGAATGTGCAAAAAAACATAAATAAAATGAAAATGTCGAATAAAAGATCCATTAAAATTAGAGCCGGGACTCGATTAAAAAAATTAATCTAATTAATTAGAGGCTTTGTAATTAATTAATCGAAATTAATCGCATTTTTAATCAAATATACATATCTGACCTGAGAACAGTGAGAAGCAGTTTCACATGGATGTGACTCCAAGTGGTCTACAGTCGAGTGCAGTCCAGTGAGCCAGGGATCTGGTTATTCTCTCAGACGTGGACTCACTTATCCTGGCTCTGAAACCAGTCGTCTGGTTGAGTGTGGGTTGGGTCAGGGTGTGGTTCCTTGCACTCGGAGTCGGGCTAACGTCCACGCTAGCTGCTACATGCTAGCTGCTACATGCTAGCTGCTACATGCTTTGCATTTAGGTGATACTTTAGGCTTGATGAGCTGCGGCTCTTATCGACGCTTCCATCCGTCCGTTTTTCAAAACAAAATGTCCCATCCACGGGGCCGACCAAAGCGTCTCATCAGCTTGTTCGTTCATGTTTGACTATTGTTCACCGTGGTTTGTTGTTGTTTGAAGTCCCATGCTGAAGTCATGAACGTTAGTTGGTGCTCCAGTATAATCGGTACGCCTGAAACTCATCCAGTGAGAAACGTTCCGCTGTGCAAAAATAAGTGCGATTAAAATGCGTTAATTTTTGTGTAATTAATTAATCTTAATTAACGCGTTAAAGTCCCGGCCCTAATTAAAATAGAACAACATGTTACTTGCAGTGCAGGTTGTTTAATTTCTGTGTTAGTTGTGTGTCTGACCTCTGGGAGCTGTAGCTGTTCCACAGGGTCTCCAGTTTGTGCTGACTCCCCTTCATGTAGTTCTTGGTCAGACTCTCCAGACGTTTCTTCTTGGCCTGCATCACCTTGCTGATGTCGGCTGCAAGCACAACAACAACACTGCATATGTTTTCCTCGCACCAAGGAGGGTTGATCAAACCATCATTTATAATCATTAGGGGTGGGGGGATTAATCCATACGGCTTAGTATCGCCATACCTTGCGTGGAGATATTGTATTGATAGACGGACGCCAAGTATCGATATTTTATAGTCGTATATAAAACAGGAAGTTACGTTAAGACATCTCAGGTTCACAGAGCACACATTGGGTTATTCACAAACGCTTCATATTGAGGATACATGTTTTAACCAGGGAGGGAAGACGGACACGGATATGAGCCGTGTGATCAGCAATATCGCAATATATCGTATCGCAATACTTAGCATATTGTAGAATCGCAATACTATCGCATCGTGGCTTAAGTATCGTGATAGTATCGTAGCTTGAGGCTGCGGCCAAACGAGGACGAAAACGGCTAAACGCATAGGACTAACGCAAACAAGCTTCCGTCCACACGCAATATTCACCGGATAGTGTCTGTCCACACGAGACCGCTCCGTTTAGCTCCAACCGCTGGAGAAGCTGCAGTACATATGCCGAGCCTGTAGGTGGCGCTGTAACTTCCTCCACAAAAGCAGAAGAAGCATGGTTGTCATGGTTGCCCTTCTGTTTATTCTCCGCGGTGGGGGCCGAGGGAACCGGGCAGAGTGTTTCGCCAGTCAACGTGTATTAAAGTTTAAATCTTCCGGACAAAATGATAAAAGTGCCGGTCAAAGGTCTTCTTTGTTATTTATTGAGCTTTAAAACAAATGAATAACGACTCTATATAATATAATAATAAAATACACGGAGCCTTCTTTTTCCTCCCTCTCTTCGGACAGCGCCAGTGTCTGTCTCATGCAGCAGCTGATCCGGTAACGAGTGACCCGGCCGACAGTAAAGTATAAACATATTTATAACTAGTTTAGTTGAGAGGTAATTAAAATAGCTAAGGGCGATGATCTGACTTGAAGTGCGTGTGTTGCTGCAGCGGGAGGAGCTGCAGGTGAGCAGAGCTGCCTGTCTCCGTCCTGTCGGATTAGGCTTCACTCGCGTTTATGTCCATATCGAGAGAAAGATAAATAATCTGAATCAGTGTTGCATGTTTACTTTGACGCGGCGAAACACTTCAGCACATGGCGCGGGGTGGTAAGCGGAGGTGAGCAGAAGAGGTGGGGAGAGCGGGCTATTGCGCAATCACTATCAGTGATCTTGAAAAATGTCTGGATTAGGGCGCACCACACGGAGCCGTTGGACCCCCCAGAGAGTTGCGTATGGCGGTCTATCCACCTTGGGACCCCGTTATTGTTTCCTCAGTCGTTTAGTGCCGTATTCGGTCGTCCTCGTGTGGCCGAACGGTCTATATGACACTAAACAGTAACGCAAACGGCCGTTTTTGTCCTCGTGTGGCTGAAGCCTAAGTATCGTGATAGTATCGCATCATGGCTAAGTATCGTTTTGTGGCTTCTTAAGTATCGTTTGGTGTTACCTTAAGTATCATATCGTGGCTTAAGTATCGCCATAGTATCGTATCGTGGCTTAAGTATCGCATCATGGCTTACGTATCACGATATTATCGTAGCCTTAAGTATCGCGATAGTATCGTATTGTGGCTTCAAGTATCACGATAGTATCGTATCGTGGCTTAAGTATCGTGATAGTATCGTTAGCGTAAGTATCGTAGCTTAAGTATCGTTGATAGTATCGCATCGTGGCTTAAGTATCGTGATAGTATCGTAGCTTAAGTATCGTGATAGTATCGCACCGTGGCTTACAGTATCGTATTGTGGCTTAAGTATCGTGATAGTATCGCATCGTGGCTTAAGTATCGCGATAGTATCGTATTGTGGCTTAAGTATCGCGATAGTATCGCATCGTGGCTTAAGTATCGCGATAGTATCGTGGCTTAAGTAGCGCGATAGTATTGCATCGTGGCTTAAGTATTGTATTGTGGCTTAAGTATCGTGATAGTATTATATCGTGGCTTAAGTATCGCGATAGTATCGTATTGTGGCTTAAGTATCGCGATAGTATTATATCGTGGCTTAAGTATTGTGATAGTATCGTATTGTGGCTTAAGTATCGCGGATAGTATCATATTGTGGCTCTTAAGGTATCGCGATAGTATTATATCGTGCTTAAGTAACGTGATAGTATTGTGGCCTTTAAGTATCGTGATAGTTATCGTATCGTGGCCTTAAGTAGCGCGATAGTATTGCATCGTGGCTTAAGTATTGTATTGTGGCTTAAGTATCGTGATAGTATATATCGTGGCTTAAGTATTGTGATAGTATCGTATGTGGCTAAGTATCGCGATAGTATCGTATTGTGGCTTAAGTATCGCGATAGTATTATATCGTGGCTTAAGTATTGTGATAGTATCGTATTTGTGGGCTTAAGTATCGCGGATAGTATCGTATTGTGGCTTAAGTATCGCGATAGTATTATATCGTGGGCTTAAGTATTGTGATAGTATCGTATTGTGGCTTAAGTATCGTTGATAGTTATTGCATCGTGGCTTAAGTATTGTATCGTGGCTTAAGTATCGTGATAGTATCATATCGTGGCTTAAGTATCGCGATAGTATCGTATCGTGGCTTAAGTATCGCGATAGTATTATATCGTGGCTTAAGTATCGCGATAGTATCATATTGTGGCTTAAGTAGCGCGATAGTATCATATCGTGGCTTAGAGTATCGTGATAGTATCGTAATTGTGGCTTAAGTATCGTGATAGTATTGCATCGTGGCTTAAGTATTGTATCGTTGGCTTAAGTATCGCCGGATAGTATCGTATTGTGGCTTAAGTATCGTGATAGTATTGTGGCTTAAGTATCGTGATAGTATCGTATTGGCTTAAGTATCGTGATAGTATTGTGGCCTTCAGTATCGTGATAGTATCGCATTGTGGCTTAAGTATCGTGATAGTATTGTGGCTTCAGTATCGTGATAGTATCGTATTGTGGCTTAAGTATCGCGATAGTATCGTATTGTGGCTTAAGTATCGTGATAGTATCGTATTGTGGCTTAAGTATCGTGATAGTATTGTGGCTTAAGTATCGTGATAGTATCGTATTGTGTCTTAAGTATCGCGATAGTATCGTATTGTGGCTTAAGTATCGTGATAGTATCGTTATTGTGGCTTAAGTATCGTGATAGTATCGTTATTGGGCCTTAAGTATCGTGATAGTATCGTGGCTTAAGTATTGTGATAGTATCGTTATTGTGGCTTAAGTATCGCGGATAGTATCGTATCGTGGCTTAAGTATCGCGGATAGTATCGTATTGTGGCCTTAAGTATCGTGATAGTATCGTATTGTGGCTTTAAGTATCGTGATAGTATCGTGGCTTAAGTATCGTGATAGTATCGTATTGTGGCTTAAGTATCGTGATAGTATCGTATCGTGGCTTAAGTATCGTGATAGTATCGTATCGTGGCTTAAGTATCGTGATAGTATCGTATCGTGGCTTAAGTATTGTGATAGTATCGTATTGTGGCTTAAGTATCGCGATAGTATCGTATCGTGGCTTAAGTATCGCGATAGTATCGTATCGTGGCTTAAGTATCGTATTGTGGCTTAAGTATGGCGATAGTATCGTATTGTGGCTTAAGTATCGTGATAGTATCATATCGTGGCTTAAGTATCGTGATAGTATCGTGGCTTAAGTATTGCGATAGTATCGTATCGTGGCTTAAGTATCGCGATAGTATCGTATCGTGGCTTAAGTATCGCGGATAGTATCGTATCGTGGCTTAAGTATCGCGATAGTATCGTATCGTGGCTTAAGTATCGTGATAGAGAGAGAGAGATGAGAGGGTAACTCGTGGTTCTTTTGTGAAAGAGTAAGTGGACAGGACCGAGCGTCCCCCGCTACATCGCTACCTGAACCGGAGTAAAGACTCACACACCTGCACAGCGCTGCTTACCTCCGAATCTCTCCAACATGTTATGAACCTCGTTTCTGAAAGTGTGGAAAGAGAAATGTAACTTGGTTAACTAATCCTACATCAGTGTTGAGGACATGTGGAATCAGTGAGGCAGTTTATAATGCAGTGTTACCCCACAGCGGCTGTGGCCCCCTCCTCATCGAAGTCCTCTGCTGGTCTCTTCTTGGCCAACTTGTCCACAGCTGGAGTTTCATCTGCGACATCAACAACGACTTCTGAACACTTTAATGATCAATCCTTATAAAACATATCATATATATCAGGGAGGCAAACTCATCAGGTATGGAAAAGGTGACGAGGACCCGAGCCCCCGACCCCACGGAATATCGGCTTTAAAATGAGGAATAACAGGATGTTAGCCGTCAGAACAACTAAAGCAGGTAGTAAGAACAGAAACGCCAAAGAGTCGCATCTAATAGAAATATATAAAAGCATTTATTTTAATTGTGTAGCAGTCAGTTTATCATTCTGGCTGTTGGGCATTTTGAAATGTATTGTCATGCCTCTGTGCAAGGCTGAGTCTTTCTATCTGTAAAGCCACTGGTGTAAAGTAACTAAGTTCATAAACTCAAGTACTACTTGGGTACAATTTTGAGATACTTGTACTTTATTGAAGTATTTCAATGTTTTGCTACTTTGTTCTTCTACTCCTCTACAGTTCAGAGGTACATGGTGTACTTATACTCCTCTACAGTTCAGAGGTACATGGTGTACCTCCACTACATGTACTTAATCCCTTTAGTTACTTCACAGATGTGGATGAATGATGGTAAATATAATCAAGTGTTGAATCAGACTTTAGTTCCACCTGGAGTGAATCCACCAGCTACCCTGCAGTCTACAAAGTACTTCAGACTAGCTGCACCTTCACCAGCTACCCTGCAATCTACAAAGTACTTCAGACTAGCTGCACCTTCACCAGCTACCCTGCAGTCTACAAAGTACTTCAGACTAGCTGCACCTTCACCAGCTACCCTGCAGTCTACAAAGTACTTCAGACTAGCTGCACCTTCACCAGCTACCCTGCAGTCTACAAAGTACTTCAGACTAGCTGCACCTTCACCAGCTACCCTGCAGTCTACAAAGTACTTCAGACTAGCTGCACCTTCACCAGCTACCCTGCAGTCTACAAAGTACTTCAGACTAGCTGCACCTTCACCAGCTACCCTGCAGTCTACAAAGTACTTCAGACTAGCTGCACCTTCACCAGCTACCCTGCAGTCTACAAAGTACTTCAGACTAGCTGCACCTTCATCAGCTTTGAGAACACTTTCATGATCAATCATTATAAACATATCATATATATTATTCTGAAATGGACCAATCTGCACAACGACTACTTTCACTGTCTTTCACTATATTTTGATGAGAATACTTTCTACTTTCACTTGAGGAACATTTTGAATGAAGGACTTTTACTGTAACAGAGTATTCCTACACTCTGGTACTTCTACTTTTACTCAAGTACAAGATCTGAGTACTTCTACTTTTACTCAAGAACAAGATCTGAGTACTTCTACTTTTACTCAAGTACAATATCTGAATACTTCTACTTTTACTCAAGAACAAGATCTGAGTACTTCTACTTTTACTCAAGAACAAGATCTGAGTATTTCTACTTTTACTCAAGAATAAGATCTGAGTACTTCTACTTTTACTCAAGTACAAGATCTGAGTACTTCTACTTTTACTCAAGTACATCTGAGTACTTCTACTTTTACTCAAGTACAATATCTGAATACTTCTACTTTTACTCAAGAACAAGATCTGAGTACTTCTACTTTTACTCAAGTACAATATCTGAATACTTCTACTTTTACTCAAGAACAAGATCTGAGTACTTCTACTTTTACTCAAGAACAAGATCTGAGTATTTCTACTTTTACTCAAGAATAAGATCTGAGTACTTCTACTTTTACTCAAGTACAAGATCTGAGTACTTCTACTTTTACTCAAGTACAATATCTGAGTACTTCTACTTTTACTACAAGATCTAAGTCAGGGCTGCCAACACTCACGCATTGAGCGTGAGAGTTATGAACCCATATCTCACGCACTCACGCCACACTTGCCTTTCCTCCACGCTAAGTTTTGGTCCAAAATAAATGTATATAAAAATAAAGTGAAGGAACAGCAAACCGAGCGGAGTACGAAATGAGACGGTCTTCTGGCTTAGTTCAGTAAAGTTGGAACGATATTGGGAGATTCTGATTTCCCGGATCAATAACTCATGAACAAAACGTTATTCAGACACAAAGGACGGTTCCTGAGTGCCGTGGTGAGGTTGACAACGAACTACATTCACATTTTGATTAAAAAGAAAGCCAATACGCGCCGTCCTCCGAGCTGGACACATCACATCGGTCTCTCTCCGCAGCCGCAGAAGAACCGAGTGCTCAGGGGCCGTGTGCAAAGTGCAGCTCCCAAAAAAGAGAATACAATAACATTCAATCGCTATTATACAGCTTATTAAACTCACCACACACATCAATAGTCTCCTGTGTGTCAGACTACAGCAGGGAGTTTGGAAGAATATGCTTTTGAATAATTTTGGGGAATATTTATAAAATCTTCAATAAATATGGCATCATCCTCAACATCTTTACTATTATACAGTATATTTCTACCAAACTCACTATTTGCATTGTTGCTGTTAGCATCTGGTTAGCTAGAGCTGTTTCTAAAGCAAGGAGGGAGAGCTCTGTCCTGTCAGACTGAGAGAGGGAAGGGACTCTGTTTAGATAGTTCACTTTAGGCTGGTTATCTCAGTGGCTCTCAAACGCGTTGGTACCATTTATGAGAATAAATGAAAAACAGTTATGAAATACTATATGACAGTAAAACAAGAATACAGTTTAAAAGGGGAGTGATTTGTAAAATATCCATAAAGAAAATAAAATCTGTTTACCATAAATTCATTTTGCTCTCAAAATGCACCAGGTTGATGCATTTAACTTCAATATTAAAAAATGGAAAACTTATAAAATCGCACTTTACCTCTGCTTACACCTATATGCCATGTTATATGCTGTGAGCTGATTGTCGAGCCTTCATTGTAGAGTCGCGGGTACTAACCTTCCTCTGGAGCGCCCGGTACATTAATGGGAAACTTTTACTGAAGTATAAGCTCTGAGTACTTCTACTCTTACTGAAGTACTGTATCTGAGTACTTCTACTTTCACTGAAGTACTGTATCTGAGTACTTCTACCACCTGTGGTGAAATACCTGAACATAGTACTTGTACAGTAACATCATGTATTACATGTACCTAGCAACATCTTACCTTCCCTGGCATCATCCTCTGAGCCGAACAGGCCCTTCTTTTCCTCCTCAGTAAAATCAAACACTTTGTTATCCAGTTTATCTTCTGGGTGTTTCTTCTTCATCTGTCTTCTCCCGGTTGCCATTCTTCAGTCCTGTTTTTAGTTAACCAAACCTGATCAGGAACAATGGATTCCTGCTAATGCTAACTGTTAGCTAATGCTAGTTTAGCTGTCAATGCTGACGGATTAGCCTCTGTCTGTTAAATATAATTAACAAACGGACACAACTTACATTCAGATCAGTTGTTGAATCAGGCGGAGCTATATTAAAGGTTTAAGCATAAGTGTTTGGTTCTGGGTGAAGCTATTTCCAAAGTGTTTCAACTCCGAGCAGAAGGAGCAGAAGCTAATGAAGCTAATGAGGGGTCGACTGTTTCCCGCCACTAGCAGACCGAGAGGACCCGGATTAACATCCAAGCACACTGTAAAAAATACTTTGTTTCAACATCAACCCTATGGTTTCAACACAAAGTCCTGTTTGATAAGGCTGTAACATTACCACACTGTAAAAAATACTTACTTTACCACATACAGTAGCAGTCAAAGGTTTGGACACACACCTTCTCATTCAATGGTTTTTGTTTATTTTAATTTTGTTCTACTTTGTAGATTAATACTGAAGACAACAAAACTATGAAAGAACACATATGGAATTATCTAGTCAACAAAAAAGTGTTAAAAAATCCGAGATATGATATAAATATATATCATATTCTGGATCTGAAACACTTTTTTGTTTACTTGAGATAATTCCACGTGTTCTTTTATAGTTTTGATGTCTTCAGTATTAATCTACAATCTAGAAAAAAAGTATCATAAATAAAAACTTTGATTGAGAAGGTGTGTCCAAACTTTTGACTGGTAATACATATCATTATTTTCTTTATGGATTAATCTGCTGATTATTTTCTCCATGAATCCGTTGATTGTTTGGTTTGTTTCTCTGCTCTGGTTTCAGACAGAGGGTGAACAGAATGCAGGCAGTATGAGAGAAATAAAGAGAGAGGAATCTTTAAAGTAGAGACCAGTGGCGGTCGGCCCATACACTCTAAGAAATGAAATATGGATGTTGTTTGCATTAATTGCTTTTTTTATATTGAAACTACTAAGTAACTAATACTACTACTTTTTACAATTAAATCAAGAGACTTTAACTGCGTTTATGTAAAAGTTCAAAGTTTTGGGATTACATTAGCATGTTGTGTTGTATTTAAATGGTAAAGTTATTTAAAACACACTGATTGTCCCAAAGTTCTTGCCGTACTTTCTCAGCACATGCGCTGTAAGACCGGGGACATGCGTCATTTGGATCCTGTGACTGTGAGATGTGGATGACTGAACCGCATGTTATCACTTTCCTGTGCCATCCTGCGATTTTATGGTAAGTTTCTTAAATATTAACATATATTAAACACAAACGGTCCCTGAAATACAAAAGTTGATGTGTATTTTTGATTTCCCTGCTACCAACTGTATACTTTGATGATAGATTTGAAAAGCGGTGCAGCCTAGCTAACAGCTAGCTTAACGGTCACTTTTTACTTATATTCCCTTGCACTTAAAACTGTTAGAATATCTCACAAAAGAGGTGAAATGTCAAGCTTTGTCTGTCGAAGTCTCAATCGTTAAGTATTTAATGATTTTAGCTTGATGTGGTTATAATTAGTAACGCCCTGAGGGAGGTTTTTATGTTCAATTGTAAAGCTTATTTGGAAGAAAACTCCCTCCAAAGATTTTCTATGGGGTTGAGATCTGGAGACTGGCTAGGCCACTCCAGGACCTTGAAATGCTTCTTACGAAGCCACTCCTTCGTTGCCCGGGCGGTGTGTTTGGGATCATTGTCATGCTGAAAGACCCAGCCACGTTTCATCTTCAATGCCCTTGCTGATGGAAGGAGGTTGTCACTCAAAATCTCACGATACATGGCCCCATTCATTCTTTCCTTCACACGGATCAGTCGTCCTGGTCCCTCTGCAGAAAGCCCCAAAGCATGATGGTCCCACCCCCATGTTTCACAGCAGGTGTTCTTTGGAGGCAACTCAGCATTCTTTCTCCTCCAAACACGGCTAGTTGAGTTTTTACCAAAAGGTTCTATTTTGGTTTCATCTGACCATATGACATTCTCCCAATCCTCTTCTGGATCATCTAAATGCTCTCTAGCAGACTTCAGACGGGCCTGGACATGTCCTGGCTTCAGCAGGGGGACACGTCTGGCACTGCAGGGTTTGAGTCCCTGCGGCGTAGTGTGTTACTGATGGTAGCCTTTGTTACTCTGGTCCCAGCTCTCTGCAGGTCATGGACTCGGTCCCCCCGTGTGGTTCTGGATCTTTGCTCACCGGTCTTGTGATCACTTTGACCCCACGGGGGGAGGTCTTGCATGGAGCCCCAGATCGAGGGAGATTATCAGTGGTCTTGTATGTCTTCCATTTTCTAATAATTGCTCCCACAGTTGATTTCTTCACACCAAGCTGCTTACCTGTTGCAGATGCAGTCTTCCCAGCCTGGTGCAGGTCTACATTGTGTTTCTGGTGTCCTTTGACAGCTCTCTGGTCTTGGCCATAGTGGAGTTTGAAGTGTGACTGTTTGAGGTCGTGGACAGGTGTCTTTTATACTGATAACGAGTTCAAAGTGGTGCCAGTAATACAGTTAACGAGTGGAGGACAGAGGAGGCTCTGAGAGAAGAAGCTACAGGTCTGTGAGAGCCAGACATCTTGTTTCTTTGGAGGAGACCAAATACTTACTTTACCAATTCATTCATTAAGAATCCTACAAAGTGACTTCCTGGATTCTTTCCCCCCCCCTGTCTCAGAGTTGAAGTGAACCTGGAGGAACATTACAGGCCTCATCTTTTTAAGTGGGGAGAACTTGCACAATTGGTGGCTGACTAAATACTTTTTTGCTCCACTGTACACCTCAACATCAGCAGGAGAGGACTCTTTAAAGTAGACATAATAGACATAATAATGGCGAATGAGACGGTTCTTATTTAAATGTTAAAGGACACTTGACATTTCATTCAGACTTCATAAACAGTGGCGGCTGGTGGAAAATATTTTAGGTGGGGCTGTGGAAATGGTGACCAAACAATACTAGGGGGGTCTGGGGGGATGCTCCCCCGGCAATTTCTTTGGAGAAAAGACCCCTTAAATTATGAGTTATGGTGATGTTAGAGGGGGGGGGGGGGGAAGACTGATCAATACCTCCATAATCTTCAGTGTGGTAGCTATGAATCTTCCAAAACTTCCAAACACCTTGTCCTGGAAATATTTCCTACAGCATAAACTGCAACAGTTCAGTAGGCCCACACACACTGCGGAACATCGGGGCTTTGGGAACACTCAACATTACTTAAAATGATTTAATTCCCATTTAACCTGTTAAGGGGCTTTCCCCCCCTCACGAAACTGTGTCTCAGGGCTTCTTAAAATGTAATAAACTATGCATGTGTCCTACTCATTCAACGGGAAGAAACTCAGCTAACTGATGATATGAACCATGTTTACCGAAACAAAATACAAGTCTCACAAGAAGCGTCTAAATGAGCCCTGAGCGACAAAATGCGTACGCACTCTAGGTATAAATAAATCGATATACTTATCGGATAACAAGCTGAGATTCCACAGATTCTAGAAATATAAGTATTGTAGCGACAGTGCATAGGGTGCCGAGTGTGTCACTCAAGCATCTCCCGTCTCTCTGCCAATCACAGAGCTGCACAGTGATGCTGGTCGGGGTGCGGGCCTGTGGTTGGGGGAGCAGAGGGGGGAGGGCGGGGAAGCTATGACGTTGACCCTATATGTGTGTGTGAGTTGGGGTGTAGAGTGTGTGTGAGGATAAACCTACAGCCTGTCCGTGTAACCTGCGTCCGTGGGAACAAAGGAGTGAACAAACCCTCCGTAACTTGAAGCCTGTTTCCGACTCCCTTTGTGGAACGTCACATTGGTGTCAGAAGTGGGAAGAAATCCTCCGTCCTTACCCTTATCCCCGGTGACGCCCACTCAGGGCAATTCCCCACCTGTCGCCCCCGGCCTGTGCCACCCGACCACAGCCCCCCCCCCCCCCAGTTACCCCAGACTGGGGTGGAAGAGGCTCAGTCTGCAGTATTGGAGGTGTGGAGGAAGAACTGTGGCGGCCTGAATCCCGAGCAGCAAGAGCTGTGGCAGCTGCTGCTCGAGTTCCAGGGCAGTTTCGCCATGAGTGAGGAGGAGGTGGGCCGAACGCACCTGGTAGAACACGAGATCGATACCGGGGACTCGCGTTCCATCAAGTGTCGCCCGCGCCGACTTCCCCTGGCTCGTCAGCAGGCTTGCAACGAGGCAGTGCAGAGCATGCTGCAGGCAGACATCGTCGAGCCCTCCGACAGCCCCGTGGGCAGCACCAGTAGTCATGGTCCCGAAGAAGACCGGTGGCTGGAGGCTGTGCTCAGACTACAGGCCGGTGAACGGGGTCACCAAGAAGGACTCATACCCCCTTCCCCGCATCGATGAGTCTCTGGACCTGGTCTCAGGGTCGTCGTGGTTCTCTTCCTTGGACCTCCGCGGTGGGTATTACCAAGTCCCTCTTGCCCCAGAGGCCAGACCAAAAACGGTTTCTGCACCGGCCGAGGGCTATGGCAGTTCAAGGTCCTCAGTGTTGGGCTTTGTAATGCCCCGGCCACCTTTGTGCGGTTGATGGACAGGGTGCTGTCTGGTATCCTGGTGCATGGCAGCTAGTTTGAGGCGGGGGTCTCTAAGAGTGGTGCTGGAGAGGATCAGAGCCGCTGGTTTGAAGCTACACCCAGATAAGTGCCATGTCATGCAGAGAGAGGACACTTTCCTGAAGGCTTCGGCACCCGAGAAAGAGAAAGTGCAGGCGGTCGCGGGCTGGCCACATCCTCGCAACCAGCAGCAGCTGAAGAGTTTCCTGGGCCTGGCCTCGTACCACAGGACGTGTGTACGGGTGTTGCTGGCACTGATGCACCCCGGTTCCAGCTGCTGCAGAAGGACAGGGTTTCCTTGGTCTGAGCAAAGTCAAGCAGCGTCTGACAGCCTTGCCTTCAGTGAGTCCCCGGTTCTCGCCCCAGCCAACCCCAGGCTGCCGTTCACCCTACAGACGCTAGCGGCGTGGGTGTAGGAGGAGTGCTCTCCCAGACTACACCAGAGGGGGAGCGGGTGGTGGAATACTTCAGCCGGGCGCTAACAAAGCGGAGCGACGATACTGCGTCACTCGCAGGGAAGTCTTGGCAGTGGTGCTGTCCATCAGGCACTTCAAGTACTACCTGTGTCTTCCTTCTTCCTTCTCTCTGTCTGTACCTGTGTCCTCTCATGTTCCATTAACCCAGCTTCCCCACATGTCTCTCTTTGTGGTGTCTCTATACGCCGGGATCCGGAGTCATGGAGGATCCTGCGGTCCTGAGCCCTGGATCTTGAGTCGTGGCTGTGGTCCTGGATCATCGGTCCTGATGGATATCCTCGTGGATTCATCTTCCTATTATACACACATGCATTTCCAAACATCTGGACTACCTATGTTGCAAATGTATTATCTTTCAATTTACACACGGCATCTATTGCAGTCTGTCCGTCCTGGGAGAGGATCCTCCTCTGCTGCTCTCCCTGAGGTTTCTCCATGTTCCCTTAAGACTGTGGGGTTTCTCCGGAAGTGTTTCCTTGTACGATGTGAGGGTCTAAGGACAGAGGGTCTGAGGACAGAGGGTCTGAGGTCAGAGGGTCTAAGGACAGAGGGTCTGAGGACAGAGGGTCTGAGTGTGTCACTCAAGCATCTCCCGTCTCTCTGCCAATCACAGCTCCATGCTGAGAGGTGAGTAGAGCAGCAGCCCCCCGTCAGTGTCTGAATTTCCCCCCACTTTCTTCCCCTTTTCCCTGCCTGGACCGGCACCCCCTGTCCCCCTGTCCCCAGCCCCCCTGACCCCAGCCCCCCTGTCCCCAGCCCCCCTGTCCCCAGCCCCCTGACCCCAGCCCCCCTGTCCCCAGCCCCCCTGTCCCCAGCCCCCCTGTCCCCCTGACCCCTGACCCCCTGTCCCCAGCCCCCTGACCCCAGCCCCCCTGTCCCCAGCCCCCCTGTCCCCCTGACCCCTGACCCCCTGTCCCCAGCCCCCCTGACCCCAGCCCCCCTGTCCCCAGCCCCCCTGTCCCCCTGACCCCAGCCCCCTGTCCCCAGCCCCCCTGTCCCCAGCCCCCCTGCCGAGAAGGCAGACAGGACCCCGAGTCGGTTCAGAGACTGTGTGTGGTAGCTCAAGTGTATAGTGGAAGGGATGGTCGTCAGACCTTTAGTTCTTCTAACAATGTTTCGTTAGTGTTTTTGTGCTAGGTTTTATTTGTTCCTCGTGGGCGAGGAACGTTGTAGTAGGGGGTGGTGGAGCGACCCTGTGCTGAGTGTGTCACTCAAGCATCCCCCGTCTCTCTGCCAATCACAGAGCTGCTGGTCGGGGTGCGGGCCTGTGGTGGGGGAGCAGAGGGGGGAGGGCGGGGACGTTGACCCTATGTGTGTGTGAGTTGGGGTGTAGAGTGTGTGTGAGGATAAACCTACAGCCTGTCCGTGTGACCTGCGTCCGTGGGAACAAAGGAGTGAACAAACCGTCCGTAACTTGAAGCCCGTTTCCGACTCCCTTTGTGGAACGTCACGGTATCATCACCGAGCGATCAGAACTCGCGGCAGGGGAAGCAAACACAGACATCACACAGCGTAGCTTTAGGCAGCCAACACGGAGAGATGCTCAACGAGGGTTAATCAGATTTGACGACGCTGATTGGCTGAAATTATGTTTTGGCGGCATAGTTTAAAGATAGCAACAGTTGGTTCTGCTGCTCTCTCGTCTGGGCGCTGTGCGTAGCGCCCAGACGAGAGAGGGTACTGATACACGGGCACGGCCAGCAGGAAGCATGTGACTTATCAGTAACTTTAGACATCGTAACACACGTTTAAACGAGATTTTATTGTAGATTATACATTTGACTGATACCAACTATATCATATTTACCTCGTTTATTAAAAAAAAAAAAAATGTATGTATGTGGGACGAGGGGGGGCGGCACCCCTAGCGCCCCCATGGGCCGGCCGCCACGGTTCATAAACCAGCAGTCTTCACAACATGTAATATCAGCATTTATTGACGTTCCCACAGGAAGTGTTGCAGCCATAGCTTCTGGACACACACACACACACACACACACACACACACACACACACACACACACACACACACTGAACAGCTGTAGAGAAACAGCACGCCTGGCGGTTTGAAACCATGGTGCCCGTTGAAGGCAGATCCTGGAGACGGAATATGGAAGACGCACGGTGTCCTCTCCAAGGAGTTTGTTTCCAGTCAGATGTCGAACTTTTCCTCGCAGATAAAATGTCCGTTCTCCTCGAAGTCCTCTCGTGTCACCACTATCTCGTCGTAGTCTGGGCTGTGAGCCAGCAGCTTCCCGCCCTCCCACGGGTAACAGATGGGGCTGCAGAGACGACGATGATGTTATACAAGCTACAATATTATACGTTATTTAAGTGACTTTTTAGGTCGTTTTCTCATTCATTCATTCGTGACTTCAGTTTAATCAAAATGTGGATCCAGTCTTGATTCAGTCTTGTAATGTTTCCCGCACTGTATTTATGGAACGCCACTCTCTATCTGGACACCTCCAGCAGGGGCTCTGAATGAACTCACTTGTCGGGCTGCAGGACGGACACCGGCAGGTGGGCGGGGGCCAGGGCCCTAAGCTCCGCCTCCAAACGTTCCCTGAAGCCCGGGAACAAGAGGTTTCCTCCCGTCAGCACGATGTTCTGGAAGAAGTGAGCGTGCATCTCTGCAGACAGGAAACACCGTGAGAGGCTGATCTCACACACACACACACACACACACACACACACACACACACACACACACACACACACACACACACACACACACACACACACACACACACACACACACACACACACACACACACACACACACACACACACACACACACACACACACACACACACACACACACACACACTGGAAAGAACAGCGTGTGTAATATATGTTACACCAACACGACCATCATTCCTCTAGAAGGGATCTGTATGTCTTTTTGTTTGTATCTTGTTCTATTCCCCCTTGTGTAGCCATTAGCCAATCAGCAACCAGGTAACCCCCCCCCCCCCCTTATCACCTGAACCTCCTCTAGAGCTCATTGAGTTCTTTGTAACCAGATGTCTCTCAGAGGGGCGTGGGGAGGGGCTCCTTGCTTTCATCTAAAGTAACAGACAGAGAATCAGCACTTTGGAAACAGGGCTGAAACAGAGGGGATTATGGGTAATGCTGCAATGACCTGGTTGGTGTTTCAGCCAATCAGAGACAGGCTCTGGATATATCTGAGCCCTGGGATATACTGATGAGGAAGAGGATGATAGGGGACCTTTAAGGCCTCTAGAGGCTTGATAGGAAACAAGGAAGGAAGCCATGAAGGCTCGTCTCCCCACCTTCAGGCAGCGACTGGATGGAGTGCACGATGGCCTCGGGGATGCCCATCTCCTGGATGCCGATGTCTGACGGGTGGAAGAGCATCTCGGGGACGGCGAAGCGCTCGTTGGCGAGTCTCAGGATCTGCTCTCCGGTCTTATACTTCCCGCTGAACACCATCTCCTCCCGAGGCTGCAGCAAACGATCATTCAGACACACGATTCAGAGGGCTTCAGAACGGCTGGACGGTTCTTCCATGCTGGCTAGCAGGTCATGAGATATCAGCTATCAGTGTCTGTGAGACTCTAACGAGGGCCAGGTCAGTGATTCCCACAGCATGTTTATACTTTGGGGGGAGCCATTATACTTTGGGGGCCCCCAAAGTATAATGGCTCCCCCCCAAAGTATAATTCGTGTTTTTTTTTACTCAGTAAGAACTCATTTGCATTTGCATTGGTGGCAATGAGCGCTCAGTGAGTAAAACAAACTTAAAAAACCATCAATGATACTTTGGGGGAGCCATTAGGTAAACAGCCTCTGGGCGCGAGTCCAGACCCACCTTTGGAATCAAATGATGCCGTCAGTGGGATTATCTCCGTTATCAACTCCTAAGCATCCCCGGGACAACATCACTAGCCCCGCCCCTAAAAAGGTGTGAACTTGAGCCAATCAAGGACTACTACTACTAGGTCGTCCTTAGACGAGTTTGCCAACGGGTTCGCCAATCCCCACGGTCCTCCATACACCCGGCCAGCTCTGTGGAGCTTTCCACACCCACATGCTTCCTCAGCACCTCCACGTATGTTGGCGTGGGGCGCCCTCTCGGTCGTGCCCGTGTGTTGGCTCCCAGAGTACTAACTTGCCAGCTGGAGGTTCCTGGTGTCGATGGCAGTGACCTGCACATTTCACTTTCCTGGATGCCACCTTGTCACTCAGCCTGGGCAGCCCACCAGGACTAGCCCCGCTCCTACATTTCTGAGAGATTTCTGAGGAGATTTTTGCCACGCACCACCCCCCCCCCCCCGGCCCCGAGTCGTTCCCCCAAAGTATATTTCATTTCTGTGGGAATCACTGCATGCATCACACGCTGAGGTCGTGCTGACTTCTGGGATGTGTGCAACTTATTATACTGTAGAGAAACGAGCATCGATGAGGCTCAGCGAAGGGGAGGGTCCTCAGGGGAGGGTCCTCAGGGGAGGGTCCTCGGGGGTCTCGGGTTAGCAACGTGCATACAGACAGGATGACGTCTATGAGCACCAGACGGTGAGCCGACGTGCCGGGCCTCGTGCTTTAGTCCTCACCTTGCAGAAGCCTTTCTTGATGGAGCTGAAATCTGGGAGGACGTAGTCCCTGACGACCGTGTTCTCCTCGCCCTTCATCCTGAAGGAAACACGAGTTATTGAACATGTTATTAACGTGTGTTCTGATACAGCGCAGACCAAAGACTCTCTCTCTCATTCACTTGGGACTATTTAAGCTGACTTGTAGATGTTTGGATGTTAAAGGTCCCACGGCCATTTCCACTGATCATAGTTCCATGTTGAGGTCGACTAGAAGAGATTTATGCCTGCACTGAGTGAGTGAGGAAGTCCGTGGATTGGTCAATTTGGACCTATTAGCGGGGGCTTAACGCAACGGCTCCACGGATTGGCCCATTTCGTTCCGGGTACGGATGACATCAGGCGTCCCCGGAAGAATCAATGGACAGTGACGTGTCTCCAACGAGGCGTTTGGGGAGGTCTTCTCTGTGTCAGAGGTTTACTCGCTGCAGGGCGTACTTCGAGGGGTTTCACTCTGCAGACGTTCACATGCAGAAGCTACAGAACACGAGGGGACGGGTCAGAACCGGAGAAGCATGACATGGACCTTTAAGTTTTAACATCCATTTTTCTCGGATAGTGTTTCTCTGTAAAGGCACTACATGTTGTCTAATGCAGTGGTTCTCAAATGGGGGTGCGCGGACCCCTAGGGGTACGTTGGAGTACTGCAGGGGGTACGTGAGATTTATTTTATGTTAATGAAAAAAACAACACATAATTAATGCATTTAAACAAACTACTAAAAGCAGATGAACTACTTTATTCAAAGGTTACAGAAGCTCTGGATAATAAGATCAGCTCAATGGAACTAATGTCGTCTGAGTTAGTGCTTGATGTTCAAATCGGTTTTCCATGAATTTAGTGACGGATTGTAAACATTTGAAAAGCAGCATTTAAGTGTTTCTCAGTTCCTGTTGTTGTTTTGATAACTCAGACCCTGAAGGTGCCGCGCGGTGCCTCCTTATAGGCCTTTCGTCCCTAACAAATCGTCTTTGCGCTGATCGGGGGGGGCGTGGCGGAGTATTTTTTTCAAAGGGGGAACGTTATAGAAAAGGTTTGAGAACCCCTGCTCTCATGGACAGTGAGCTGGGCTGATGATCGGAAGGCTGCGAGGTCCCGCCTGGAACACCACCACCAGCGTGCCCTCGAGTGAGGCCCTCAGCTACTCCAGGGAGTGTCCCTGTGATCGGTCGTCGTAAGTCGCTTTGGAATGACGGCCCGTCCACGCGGCGGCGTGCGTTGAAGCTCGCCGGCGGGCGTGTCTGAAACTCGACCAACAACCAATCACATGAATCTCCCGCCCCGGACACACAAGCAGCGGTTTGATTGGCTAGAGCTTGTACTGGCATATGATTCGATTGGCTGACGCTTCTGCGAGGCGTCAAAAGCTGAACTTCGCTCAACTTTTGCAGCGAGCCAAGCCAGCTACGCTCCACGTCGCTTCCCACAATGCAGTTCGGCGAAAAGTGACGCACGCCGCTGTGCGGACGGGCCGTGAGCCGTCTGCTAAATTGTAAATGATATTTGTGGGAGAATAAACCCCACAGATCCTCAACTCCTAAACTTCACTTCATTGTTTTGGTCCTTTTTGTTGTCAATTTGTACGTATTTGCTGTTGATAACATTTATTTTGTCCTCTGTATTTCTAAAGGTTTTCAACTTGACTAAATCCAGTAAACGACAGAGGGTCTAAGGTCAGAAGGTCTGAGGACAGAGGGTCTAAGGACAGAGGGTCTAAGGACAGAGGGTCTAAGGACAGAGGGTCTAAGGACAGAGGGTCTGAGGACAGAGGGTCTGAGGAGAGAAAGTCTAAGGACAGAGGGTCTGAGGACAGAGGGTCTGAGGACAGAGGGTCTGAGGACAGAGGGTCTAAGGACAGAGGGTCTAAGGACAGAGGGTCTAAGGATAGAGGGTCTAAGGACAGAGGGTCTGAGGACAGAGGGTCTGAGGAGAGAAAGTCTAAGGACAGAGGGTCTGAGGACAGAGGGTCTAAGGACAGAGGGTCTGAGGACAGAGGGTCTGAGGACAGAGGGT
This sequence comes from Pseudochaenichthys georgianus, assembly GCF_902827115.2. NCBI lineage: Eukaryota > Metazoa > Chordata > Actinopteri > Perciformes > Channichthyidae > Pseudochaenichthys > Pseudochaenichthys georgianus. Next base: position 43,434 of record NW_027263463.1, read on the forward strand.
CAGAGGACAGAGGGTCAGAGGACAGAGGGTCTGAGGACAGAGGGTCTGAGGACAGAGGGTCTAAGGACAGAGGGTCTGAGGACAGAGGGTCTGAGGACAGAGGGTCAGAGGACAGAGGGTCTAAGGACAGAGGGTCTGAGGACAGAGGGTCTAAGGACAGAGGGTCTGAGGACAGAGGGTCTGAGGACAGAGGGTCTAAGGTCAGAGGGTCTGAGGACAGAGGGTCTAAGGACAGAGGGTCTAAGGACAGAGGGTCTGAGGACAGAGGGTCTGAGGACAGAGGGTCTGAGGACAGAGGGTCTAAGGACAGAGGGTCTGAGGACAGAGGGTCTGAGGACAGAGGGTCTAAGGACAGAGGGTCTGAGGACAGAGGGTCTGAGGACAGAGGGTCTAAGGACAGAGGGTCTGAGGACAGAGGGTCTGAGGCTCCACCACACATCCTTTATAAATGTGCTTTATAAATAAAACCTGATTTGAAATGTCTAAATGCGTGAGCTGCTGAAGGTGGAGCAGAGCTGCCTCGAGCTCCGCAGGGATGGCTGAGCCGAGGTTAACTCAACACGGCTCATAGACGCTCGCCCCCCCCCCTGCTCTGAAGCAAAGTGACTCACTGGGATATCTCCATGTCTTTGAAGAACTGCTGCGACACGTAGCACACGTCCTCCTTCACCTGGTTGATCACGTGAGTCTCATCCATCACGTGAAGCTGCCTGCGGGAAACACGCATCATTAAGGGTTTCACAGAAACAACGGTCCAGCATCTACACATTCAAACATCGCCCTTTCAACGGTCCAGCATCTACAGAGTCAAACATCGCCCTTTCAACGGTCCAGCATCTACACATTCATACATCGCCCTTTCAACGGTCCAGCATCTACAGAGTCAAACATCGCCCTTTCAACGGTCCAGCATCTACAGATTCAAACATCGCCCTTTCAACGGTCCAGCATCTACAGAGTCAAACATCGCCCTTTCAACGGTCCAGCATCTACAGATTCAAACATCGCCCTTTCAACGGTCCAGCATCTACAGATTCAAACATCGCCCTTTCAGCGGTCCAGCATCTACACATTCATACATCGCCCTTTCAACGGTCCAGCATCTACAGAGTCAAACATCGCCCTTTCAACGGTCCAGCATCTACAGATTCAAACATCGCCCTTTCAACGGTCCAGCATCTACAGAGTCAAACATCGCCCTTTCAACGGTCCAGCATCTACAGATTCAAACATCGCCCTTTCAACGGTCCAGCATCTACAGATTCAAACATCGCCCTTTCAGCGGTCCAGCATCTACAGATTCAAACATCGCCCTTTCAGCGGTCCAGCATCTACAGATTCAAACATCGCCCTTTCAACGGTCCAGCATCTACAGATTCAAACATCGCCCTTTCAGCGGTCCAGCATCTACAGATTCAAACATCGCCCTTTCAACGGTCCAGCATCTACAGATTCAAACATCGCCCTTTCAACGGTCCAGCATCTACAGATTCAAACATCGCCCTTTCAGCGGTCCAGCATCTACAGATTCAAACATCGCCCTTTCAGCGGTCCAGCATCTACAGATTCAAACATCGCCCTTTCAGCGGTCCAGCATCTACAGATTCAAACATCGCCCTTTCAGCGGTCCAGCATCTACAGATTCAAACATCGCCCTTTCAACGGTCCAGCATCTACAGATTCAAACATCGCCCTTTCAGCGGTCCAGCATCTACAGATTCAAACATCGCCCTTTCAACGGTCCAGCATCTACAGATTCAAACATCGCCCTTTCAACGGTCCAGCATCTACAGATTCAAACATCGCCCTTTCAACGGTCCAGCATCTACAGATTCAAACATCGCCCTTTCAGCGGTCCAGCATCTACAGATTCAAACATCGCCCTTTCAGCGGTCCAGCATCTACAGATTCAAACATCGCCCTTTCAGATAATACGATCTTCTCCCTCTTCAAATGTCACTTCCTGCCACTTTGTGTCTCTGGATGTTAACACTAGTCAGCTGCAGTTCGGTGTGTTGATGAGGCAGCATTGCATCATGGGAGTTGTAGTCTTTACCTCTGTTAGGATTCCTTCAGTGTTCATGGTAAGATCAAAGGGAACATTTGCATAACGATGTCGTGACGTTATGCAAAGCACATTTCCCCAGACAGCAGTTTGAGACAGTAGTCCAGGCCTCTGTCCCCGCCCGGCTGGACTACTGCAACTCTCTCTCCACGGGGTCAGCGGGTCCTCGCTCGCACGGCTGCAGCGGGTGCAAAACGCCGCAGCAAGGCTCTTAACTGGCACACGGAGGTTTCACCACATCTCCCCTGTTTTAGCTTCTCTCCACCGGCTGCCCATTTATTTTAGGATCCATTTTTTAATTATTTTGTTTACTTTTAAATCTCTAAATGGCATGACCCCACCACCTTGCTGAGCTGCTACACCTACACGCCGAGCCGCCCTCTCCGGTCAGCGGACCAACTGCTCCTGAACGTGCCTAAAGCCAGGTCAAAGCTCAGAGGGGGCGTTGCTTCTCTGTAGCGGCTCCCGCCCTGTGGAGCGCTCTGCCCCTGGAGATCAGACAGGCTCCTCCCACACTGTGGAGCGCTCTGCCCCTGGAGACTAGACAGGCTCCTCCCACACTGTGGAGCGCTCTGCCCCTGGAGACCAGACAGGCTCCTCCCACACTGTGGAGCGCTCTGCCCCTGGAGACCAGACAAGCTCCTCCCACACTGTGGAGCGCTCTGCCCCTGGAGACCAGACAGGCTCCTCCCACACTGTGGAGCGCTCTGCCCCTGGAGACCAGACAGGCTCCTCCCACACTGTGGAGCGCTCTGCCCCTGGAGACCAGACAGGCTCCTCCCACACTGTGGAGCGCTCTGCCCCTGGAGACCAGACAGGCTCCTCCCACACTGTGGAGCGCTCTGCCCCTGGAGACCAGACAGGCTCCTCCCACACTGTGGAGCGCTCTGCCCCTGGAGACCAGACAGGCTCCTCCCACACTGTGGAGCGCTCTGCCCCTGGAGACCAGACAGGCTCCTCCCACACTGTGGAGCGCTCTGCCCCTGGAGACCAGACAGGCTCCTCCCACACTGTGGAGCGCTCTGCCCCTGGAGACCAGACAGGCTCCTCCCACACTGTGGAGCGCTCTGCCCCAGGAGACCAGACAGGCTCCTCCCACACTGTGGAGCGCTCTGCCCCTGGAGACCAGACAGGCTCCTCCCACACTGTGGAGCGCTCTGCCCCTGGAGACCAGACAGGCTCCTCCCACACTGTGGAGCGCTCTGCCCCTGGAGACCAGACAGGCTCCTCCCACACTGTGGAGCGCTCTGCCCCTGGAGACCAGACAGGCTCCTCCCACACTGTGGAGCGCTCTGCCCCTGGAGACCAGACAGGCTCCTCCCACACTGTGGAGCGCTCTGCCCCTGGAGACCAGACAGGCTCCTCCCACACTGTGGAGCGCTCTGCCCCTGGAGACCAGACAGGCTCCTCCCACACTGTGGAGCGCTCTGCCCCTGGAGACCAGACAGGCTCCTCCCACACTGTGGAGCGCTCTGCCCCAGGAGACCAGACAGGCTCCTCCCACACTGTGGAGCGCTCTGCCCCTGGAGACCAGACAGGCTCCTCCCACACTGTGGAGCGCTCTGCCCCTGGAGACCAGACAGGCTCCTCCCACACTGTGGAGCGCTCTGCCCCTGGAGACCAGACAGGCTCCTCCCACACTGTGGAGCGCTCTGCCCCTGGAGACCAGACAGGCTCCTCCCACACTGTGGAGCGCTCTGCCCCTGGAGACCAGACAGGCTCCTCCCACACTGTGGAGCGCTCTGCCCCTGGAGACCAGACAGGCTCCTCCCACACTGTGGAGCGCTCTGCCCCTGGAGACCAGACAGGCTCTTCCCACACTGTGGAGCGCTCTGCCCCTGGAGACCAGACAGGCTCCTCCCACACTGTGGAGCGCTCTGCCCCTGGAGACCAGACAGGCTCCTCCCACACTGTGGAGCGCTCTGCCCCTGGAGACCAGACAGGCTCCTCCCACACTGTGGAGCGCTCTGCCCCTGGAGACCAGACAGGCTCCTCCCACCCTGTGGCGCGCTCTGCCCCTGGAGACCAGACAGGCTCCTCCCACACTGTGGAGCGCTCTGCCCCAGGAGACCAGACAGGCTCCTCCCACACTGTGGAGCGCTCTGCCCCTGGAGACCAGACAGGCTCCTCCCACACTGTGGAGCGCTCTGCCCCTGGAGACCAGACAGGCTCCTCCCACACTGTGGAGCGCTCTGCCCCTGGAGACCAGACAGGCTCCTCCCACACTGTGGAGCGCTCTGCCCCTGGAGACCAGACAGGCTCCTCCCACACTGTGGAGCGCTCTGCCCCTGGAGACCAGACAGGCTCCTCCCACACTGTGGAGCGCTCTGCCCCTGGAGACCAGACAGGCTCCTCCCACACTGTGGAGCGCTCTGCCCCTGGAGACCAGACAGGCTCCTCCCACACTGTGGAGCGCTCTGCCCCTGGAGACCAGACAGGCTCCTCCCACACTGTGGAGCGCTCTGCCCCAGGAGACCAGACAGGCTCCTCCCACACTGTGGAGCGCTCTGCCCCTGGAGACCAGACAGGCTCCTCCCACACTGTGGAGCGCTCTGCCCCTGGAGACCAGACAGGCTCCTCCCACACTGTGGAGCGCTCTGCCCCTGGAGACCAGACAGGCTCCTCCCACACTGTGGAGCGCTCTGCCCCTGGAGACCAGACAGGCTCCTCCCACACTGTGGAGCGCTCTGCCCCTGGAGACCAGACAGGCTCCTCCCACACTGTGGAGCGCTCTGCCCCTGGAGACCAGACAGGCTCCTCCCACACTGTGGAGCGCTCTGCCCCTGGAGACCAGACAGGCTCTTCCCACACTGTGGAGCGCTCTGCCCCTGGAGACCAGACAGGCTCCTCCCACACTGTGGAGCGCTCTGCCCCTGGAGACCAGACAGGCTCCTCCCACACTGTGGAGCGCTCTGCCCCTGGAGACCAGACAGGCTCCTCCCACACTGTGGAGCGCTCTGCCCCTGGAGACCAGACAGGCACCTCCCACCCTGTGGAGCGCTCTGCCCCTGGAGACCAGACAGGCTCCTCCCACACTGTGGAGCGCTCTGCCCCTGGAGACCAGACAGGCTCCTCCCACACTGTGGAGCGCTCTGCCCCTGGAGACCAGACAGGCTCCTCCCACACTGTGGAGCGCTGTGCCCCTGGAGACCAGACAGGCTCTTCCCACACTGTGGAGCGCTCTGCCCCTGGAGACCAGACAGGCTCCTCCCACACTGTGGAGCGCTCTGCCCCTGGAGACCAGACAGGCTCCTCCCACACTGTGGAGCGCTCTGCCCCTGGAGACCAGACAGGCTCCTCCCACACTGTGGAGCGCTCTGCCCCTGGAGACCAGACAGGCTCCTCCCACCCTGTGGAGCGCTCTGCCCCTGGAGACCAGACAGGCTCCTCCCACACTGTGGAGCGCTCTGCCCCTGGAGACCAGACAGGCTCCTCCCACACTGTGGAGCGCTCTGCCCCTGGAGACCAGACAGGCTCCTCCCACACTGTGGAGCGCTGTGCCCCTGGAGACCAGACAGGCTCCTCCCACACTGTGGAGCGCTCTGCCCCTGGAGACCAGACAGGCTCCTCCCACACTGTGGAGCGCTCTGCCCCTGGAGACCAGACAGGCTCCTCCCACACTGTGGAGCGCTCTGCCCCTGGAGACCAGACAGGCTCCTCCCACACTGTGGAGCGCTCTGCCCCTGGAGACCAGACGGGCTCCTCCCACACTGTGGAGCGCTCTGCCCCTGGAGACCAGACAGGCTCCTCCCACACTGTGGAGCGCTCTGCCCCTGGAGACCAGACAGGCTCCTCCCACACTGTGGAGCGCTCTGCCCCTGGAGACCAGACAGTGTTTTATCTATTTGCCTGTACAGCACTTTGGTCTGGAGGTTTAAAGTGCTTTATAAATAAAGTTGTATTGTATTTCGATCTGCATTCAGGTACATTTCAGTCATCTCACAGAACTAGATGTGTTTCTTGAAGATTTGGCTTCTTGACCAAAAACTCATCCATGTATTTCTCTCATAAATGTGTGATTTTGAAGCAAAATTCCATTTTCTTTTGTATATTATTATTCTTTTCTTTTTTCACATGAATTTGTGCAAATTCCTGATTTATTTTCTGTACATTTTTTTAACTGAAATCTCTTTTTTTTGCACTACTTTATGTCCTGCAATATAACCTTCTCTGGCACCGCAGCATTTACAGAATGTGTTCCAATGTGTCGCCCTCTAGTGGCCGTGACATGCAGTCTTGAAAATGCACCTTTACCTTAAGAAAAATGCACTTTTCTCTGAAACGTTTATGTATGTTTTACACATCACGGGCGACTGCGGCTGCGAGGGAGTGCGGTCGTCTTTCCACCAGAAGGTTGTGGGTTCGATCCCAGCCCATGCAGCCAACATGTCGATGTATCCTTGGGCAAGATACTTAACCCTGAGTCCTAGAGTAGGAACACTGCTCTGTGTGAATGGGTGAACGACATGTAGTCTGTAAAGCGCTTTGAGGGGTCGTAAAGACTGGATGAAGCGCTATATAAGTACAGTCCATTTGAGATACCAGGAGATTACGGGGCTATAGTAGATCACAGATAACAGAGTAGATCTTACCGATATGAGATGATCTCCTTCAGGTGATTGGTCAGCAGCTTCCCTCCTACATTCACCCTGTAAGGCGAAACAGACAAATACATTATTTTATAGTGCTAATCGGCTCACTCCAGACGCACATCAAGGAACCTCGTGGATTTCAATACGAATATAGAGGTGAAAAGGTCTCTTAAACTCATGGGCCTCACATTTTGTAGTTTTGTTTTTCCTACTGGATTAGATTAGCTAGTTATTACCAAATGTTTATGCAGTAATCAAATAAGGAGGAAGTTCCAGTCGTGACATCACTCCATCAAAGGGAGATCAAAGGGGAACATCTACAGCTCTACAGCACAACACACACACATCAAAAGGGGAACATCTACAGCTCTACAGCACAACACACACATCAAAGGGAGATCACTCCATCAAAGGGAGATCAAAGGGAACATCTACAGCTCTAAAGCACAACACACACATCAAAGGGAGATCAAAGGGGAACATCTACAGCTCTACAGCACAACACACACATCAAAGGGAGATCAAAGGGGAACATCTACAGCTCTACAGCACAACACACACATCAAAGGGAGATCACTCCATCAAAGGGAGATCAAAGGGAACATCTACAGCTCTAAAGCACAACACACACATCAAAGGGAGATCAAAGGGAACATCTACAGCTCTACAGCACAACACACACATCAAAGGGAGATCAAAGGGAACATCTACAGCTCTACAGCACAACACACACATCAAAGGGAACATCTACAGCTCTAAAGCACAACACACACATCAAAGGGAGATCAAAGGGGAACATCTACAGCTCTAAAGCACAACACACACATCAAAGGGAGATCAAAGGGGAACATCTACAGCTCTAAAGCACAACACACACATCAAAGGGAGATCACTCCATCAAAGGGAGATCAAAGGGAACATCTACAGCTCTAGGATGTAACACTTTTATTATTTACTACAATTAACAATTGTATATATTCCCTTTGTTTATATAAAACAGCTACTTGTGTGGTTACCATGGTTTTTTACTTTGACTCATCAAGAGTTCCTCTTTCCCAAACCTGAGTGCATGTAAACAATCCCTGTTTCCTCCAGAGGGCATTTCTCCCAGTAAAGGTTGTGATGGTTAGTGGTAGAGATGTCCCGATCCGATCACGTGATTTTCAAAAGTTCGGAATCGGGAGGAAAAAATCGGGGATCGAGAATTATTATTTTTTTATAATTTTTTTATTTATTTAATGTTACAAAACTAAAATGACCATGTTCACGTCTGAAAGTCATCCTGAGGACTTAGCTTTGGTTTAAAATGACACATCATGTACGTGTTGCTTTCTTTGGGCTTGTTTTCAGACCTGCTTATTGCTCTCAAAGCAACAGAGTGGGCGCAGTGTCTGATAGCAGCAGCAAGCTAACGAGAGGCTACGTCCAGCTGGGGACTCGGGAGTCGGGACAGAGAACATGTCAGGAGTTTGGAAGTATTATGAAATTGAAAGCGAAGGCAGTGTAACAGCCAGATGCAATGTTTGCAAGGCGGAGGTTCTGCGTGGTGGAAAGAACAGAGCTACGTTCAACACGACCAATCTAACACGCTACCTGAGAAACAAACAACAACAACAACAACAACACGGCGAGTACACAGCGGCCACTCGGGTAACGGCACTGAAGCAACCGACACTTTCAGAGGCTTTCAAAAGGAAAGAGAAACGGCCCCAGAACAGAGAACAGCCAGATAGCTGAACTCATCGCGTTGGATGGCCAGCCGTTATCTGTTACCTTTCTTTCTCTTAACGCATTGCATAAAGATCGGATCGGGAAAAATCGGTATCGGCAGATTGTCAAAATCAAATGATCGGAATCGGATCGGGAGCAAAAGAAGGTGATCGGGACATCCCTAATGGTTAGTGGTTGTGATGGTTAGTGGTTGTGATGGTTACTGGTTGTGATGGTTACTGGTTGTCATGGTTACTGGTTGAATGGTTAGTGGTTGTGATGGTTACTGGTTGTGATGGTTACTGGTTGTGATGGTTACTGGTTGTCATGGTTACTGGTTGAATGGTTAGTGGTTGTGATGGTTACTGGTTGTGATGGTTACTGGTTGTGATGGTTACTGGTTGTCATGGTTACTGGTTGAATGGTTAGTGGTTGTGATGGTTAGTGGTTGTCATGGTTACTGGTTGTGATGGTTACTGGTTGTGATGGTTACTGGTTGAATGGTTAGTGGTTGTGATGGTTACTGGTTGTGATGGTTACTGGTTGTGATGGTTACTGGTTGTCATGGTTACTGGTTGAATGGTTAGTGGTTGTGATGGTTAGTGGTTGTCATGGTTACTGGTTGTGATGGTTACTGGTTGAATGGTTAGTGGTTGTGATGGTTAGTGGTTGTCATGGTTACTGGTTGTGATGGTTAGTGGTTGTGATGGTTACTGGTTGTGATGGTTACTGGTTGTGATGGTTACTGGTTGTCATGGTTAGTGGTTGTGATGGTTACTGGTTGTGATGGTTACTGGTTGTGATGGTTACTGGTTGTGATGGTTACTGGTTGTCATGGTTAGTGGTTGTGATGGTTACTGGTTGTCATGGTTAGTGGTTGTGTGTTTCCTGACCTGCGGATGCCCTCCTTCATCTTCTTGCTGCGGCAGTATGGGATGATGTGAGTGAAGGAGAAGCCTCCGTCCACCAGGAGGCAGCAGAGCTCCGAGGGCCGAGAGGAGAAGAAGTGGTGAGCGCTGAGGGAGCCGGCTGAGGGAGGGACATTGAACACACCGCAGATATTAAACACAGACATTGAACACAGACATTGAACACGGACATTGAACACAGACATTGAACACGGACATTGAACACGGACATTGAACACGGACATTGAACACGGACATTGAACACGGACATTGAACACGGACATTGAACACAGACATTGAACACGGACATTGAACACAGACATTGAACACGGACATTGAACACAGACATTGAACACGGACATTGAACACAGACATTGAACACGGAGCAGAGATGAACACAGGTTGCTGTGTGACTGATTGTGACTTGGGGAAAGAAGCCTTTACTCCTTTATGATTCCACGTGATAGCCTCAAGAGGAGCTTTAAATGTAAACACACAGTCAGTTTCACTGGAAGGGTTCCTGGTGGTGATCAATACCCTCTGAAGTGTGCCTGATGTTCCAGCCTGCTGGGGAGGAGCTTTATTAAATAGCGTGCTGTGAACAGGAAGCGTGTTTCTGCTGCTGGACTCACCGTTGGTCCGCAGAACCGACTGGAACTGGTACTCCTCGAACAGGATCTCGTTCATGGACTCCTGGATGGAGGAGAAGTTGAAGTAGGGCTCCGTGATGATGACGCTGGTGTCCGCAAAGTCCACCTGTGGGAAACGCATCCCATTACACCACATGGCACTTATTAGACGCTTTGGGCTGAAACGACATGCTGGCTGCAGTGGGGATTGAACCAGTGCTCTCCAGGTCAGCGCACTATCCCACTGAGCCACAGCCGCCCATTACATTATGTTGTGGTGTTTTAGTATGTTTCTAAAATAAAAAAAAGCCTCCGTCGTTAGTCAAGGGTTTCTGCCTCGACATGTTTCCAGATGCAGAGAGGAGGTGAAGTTGCAGCACTTTATGGCCCAATCCCAAACCACTCCCTCCCCCTCCGTGACGGAGTGAACTCCGTCTGTAGCCTCATCGCAGCTCAACGAGGCTCCTCCTGTCAGATGGAGGGAGTAAATACAGCAGCAAGCTTTGGGACGCCCCCCCCCTCTCTCCGGCAGGAACAGGAAGTGCCGTAACTGTTTGTAACAACGGTTTCAAATCAGCTTCTCTTAGACAAAGAGTTTAAATTAATAACTCAAATAAAACTCCAAACATCTTTCTTTGTGTTTCAAAGCTCTTTTAGTTTTAAACCTGATGTTTATAAGCTTCTTAGTTTTTGCAACGGTCTGTAAATAAACACAACTTTATAATGAAATGCACACATTTACCTTTTTCTAGACTGAACACAGGTTTGATCCTCAGTTAGAACATATGAGGTCATCATGAGGTCGCTAACATCGCAGTTCATCAGGATGTTTGCTGGAACTACTTGTACACAGCTTGTTTCCTGAGGACACACACAGCGTGACTCCGGTCAGGGAGAGACCGGTCTCAAGTCAGCAGCGCTGCAGACTCGCTGCTTGAGGGCTTGATAGCCCACTCCCCCCCCTCCACACTCTCTGCTCTGGAACAGCCCTCAATGTGGCGGACCCTCCGCGTGAACGCGCAAACGGAGGGGTAGGGTGTAGGGTGGAGGGGTAGGGTGTAGGGGGGTAGGGTGTAGGGTGGAGGGGTAGGGTGTAGGGTGTAGGGTGGAGGGGTAGGGTGTAGGGTGGAGGGGTAGGGTGTAGGGTGTAGGGTGGAGGGGTAGGGTGTAGGGTGGAGGGGTAGGGTGTAGGGTGGAGGGGTAGGGTGTAGGGTGGAGGGGTAGGGGTTAGGGTGTAGGGGGTAGGGTGTAGGTGTGTAGGGTGTAGGGTGGTAGGGTGTAGGGTGTAGGGGTAGGGTGTAGGGTGGAGGGGTAGGGTGTAGGGTGGAGGGTAGGGTGTAGGGTGGAGGGGTAGGGTGTAGGGTGGAGGGGTAGGGTGTAGGGGCGGTTTGGGAATGGGCCTACATGTATTTTGTGATCCAGGTCGGCGGCATACGAAAACAAAGGGTCAGCATCGACTAGAGAGAGAAACGGCCTCTGGAGGGACAGGAACACAACGAGGCCGCTTACGGTTCACTTTAAGCGACACATTGGACAAAGAAAAATAAGCAAACCTTAAACATCTCTTTCCCAAACAGATGATCCCAGACCTTCCTCTGGACGTCCCAGTTCACCAGATACCCCTGCAGAGAGAAACCAGAACATGAGGACACGACTTTCTCAAACAGTCAAAACGGGACTTCATACGGCTGCAGCCTCAACTGCGTGCGTTACCCTCTGGAACGGGAGGATGTAAAAGAGTCCCGAGGGGTCTTTGATCTCATCCAGCTGATTGGCTGTGAACGTTTTCAATCTCGACGTCTTCGAGCGAAACTGACAGTTTGGGATGACACTGAGAGAGAAAGAGAGAGAGTCACACGGAGGAACACGACACATTCATACCAGCAGGAAAATATGCTTTAAAGAGTCCTCTCCTGCTGATGTTCAGGTGTATATCAGTATGTAGTGTCTCTACTTTAAAGAGTCCTCTCCTGCTGATGTTCAGGTGTATATCAGTATGTAGTGTCTCTACTTTAAAGAGTCCTCTCCTGCTGATGTTCAGGTGTATATCAGTGTGTAGTGTCTCTACTTTAAAGAGTCCTCTCCTGCTGATGTTCAGGTGTATATCAGTGTGTAGTGTCTCTACTTTAAAGAGTCCTCTCCTGCTGATGTTCAGGTGTATATCAGTATGTAGTGTCTCTACTTTAAAGAGTCATCTCCTCTGATGTTCAGGTGTATATCAGTATGTAGTGTCTCTACTTTAAAGAGTCCTCTCCTGCTGAATATCAGTATGTAGTGTCTCTACTTTAAAGAGTCCTCTCCTGCTGAATATCAGTATGTAGTGTCTCTACTTTAAAGAGTCCTCTCCTGCTGATGTTCAGCTGTATATCAGTATGTAGTGTCTCTACTTTAAAGAGTCCTCTCCTGCTGATGTTCAGGTGTATATCAGTATGTAGTGTCTCTACTTTAAAGAGTCCTCTCCAGCTGATGTTCAGGTGTATATCAGTATGTAGTGTCTCTACTTTAAAGAGTCCTCTCCTGCTGGTGTTCAGGTGTATATCAGTATGTAGTGTCTCTACTTTAAAGAGTCCTCTCCAGCTGATGTTCAGGTGTATATCAGTATGTAGTGTCTCTACTTTAAAGAGTCCTCTCCAGCTGATGTTCAGGTGTATATCAGTATGTAGTGTCTCTACTTTAAAGAGTCCTCTCCAGCTGATGTTCAGGTGTATATCAGTATGTAGTGTCTCTACTTTAAAGAGTCCTCTCCTGCTGATGTTCAGGTGTATATCAGTATGTAGTGTCTCTACTTTAAAGAGTCCTCTCCTGCTGATATTCAGGTGTATATCAGTATGTAGTGTCTCACTTTAAAGAGTCCTCTCCTGCTGATGTTCAGGTGTATATCAGTATGTAGTGTCTCTACTTTAAAGAGTCCTCTCCTGCTGATGTTCAGGTGTATATCAGCATGTAGTGTCTCTACTTTAAAGAGTCCTCTCCTGCTGATGTTCAGGTGTATATCAGTATGTAGTGTCTCTACTTTAAAGAGTCCTCTCCAGCTGATGTTCAGGTGTATATCAGTATGTAGTGTCTCTACTTTAAAGAGTCCTCTCCTGCTGATGTTCAGGTGTATATCAGTATGTAGTGTCTCTACTTTAAAGAGTCCTCTCCTG
>NW_027263464.1:0-52500 GCF_902827115.2 Pseudochaenichthys georgianus
TTTCCTAACTCCTCCTTTACTTCTTCATCCTTTCCCTTCCTACCACTTCCTTTCCTTCATTATCTCCTTCTTTCCTTTCCTAACTCCTCCTTTATCTCCTTCTTTCCTTTCCTAACTCCTCATTTACTTCTTTATCCTTTCCTACCACTTCCTTTCCTTCTTGATCTCCTTCTTTCCTTTCCTACCACATAATTTCCTAACTCCTCCTTTACTTCTTTATCCTTTCCTAACTCCTTTACTTCTCTACCTCCTCCCCTTTCCTTTCCCTCTTAACCTCCACCTTTCCTTTGATACCTCCTTGTTTCCTTTACTATCTCCTCCTTTCCTTCCTTACCTCCAACGTTACCTTCTTCTATACTTCCTTCATTCTTAACTACTCTTCACCTCCCCTACCTCCTCCTTTCCTTGTTTCCTTTCCTTTCACCCCTTTAATGTTTTCTCTTTCCTTCTCTACCTTTCCATCTTCACCTCCTCCTTTCCTTCTATACCTCCTTCATGCCATTCCTCTTTCCCTATGTCCTCCCTTACTACCTACTTTCCAACCTACCTTCTCTCCTTTCCTTCTCTACCTTTCACTTTCCTCATCGTTCCCATCTTCACCTCCTTCTCTCCTTCCCTAAATCCTCCTCCTCCTCTCTCCTCGTTAGTCAGGGTGAGCGTTTCTCCTCCGATGTTCAGGGCGTATGTGTTTTATTGAATATCTTCCTCCTCTGGCAGGCGTTTGGTTTCCTAGCCACGGCGATGTTTTTCTCAGATGTCGGGTACTTCCTGAAGACTCGCGGCCTCCCCTTTATGAGCGGCGGCGCCCCGGACTCGAGTAACGGAGGCGTGGCGGCGCCGGCCGAGGTGGAGAAACTCAACGCGCCAGAATAAGTCTCTGTGTGTTTTACTGTCACTCACCGTTCCTTGAACACGAGCGTCTTCGTCTTTCACTTTATTACACGTGTTAACAGATTTCACATCACGGAGTCCTGCTGTGAGCCCCGAGGTGTTCAGGACCTCAAAGGGAAATGATAGAAACGTACAGTAGGGTCTCCAGCTCATAGAAACTGCCGGATGCTAACCTGTGTCGGGACATTTGCACAATTGGCCTAAGTTGGGTTAATTAGCAGTAACGCCTTTGGGGACAATAGTTTACAAACTGATTTGGACACTTTCCGAGTGGTTTTAGGGGATGCCGAGTTCATTTCTGACATTTGCAAGATCTCAAATCGCAGTTTTAACCAGAACATGCCATATTTGGACTCCCTGTGGACTGATTTTGATACATGTTGGAGGTTTAGGGATTGCCAATAATTGCGTTAATCAGCGTTATAGCCTATGTGGACAGTTGGTCTTGGGGGTCGTTGAGGATGCTGAACCCATTTTCCATCAGGACCCTAAATGGCAGATTGGACCAGAAAAGGCCAATATGTGTCCACTCAAACACTGACTTGACTACATTTGGAACGATTTGATCGCTTTAGGGAACTCTGGATCATCTGGAGATCATCTAGATTCAGCTTCCTCAATAACCTCCAAAACCACTCCGAAACTGTCAGCCATTGTTAAACTATTGTCCACATAGGCTAACATGCTAATCATTGCTAATCAATCCAACTTATGCTAACTGTGCTAACTGCCCAAATTATGCAGGTTAGCATCCGGCAGTTTCTATGTGCTGGAGACCCTACGTTAGATTTCTAACAACATGGGGTACTCAACATTTCAGGGTTCACTAAGCTGGCAACTAGACTATACATGTATTCAGTTAGTAGAAAGCTATAATATTAAGTTTAAATACAAAATATCAGGTTCAACTTTAATATTATTGCTTCCAACGAACCTAATGCAGTTATGTGAAATGTGATGATATGATACATTTAATTGAAGTTTGTTTTTTCAGTGCAGTGTAGATATACAATGAAGTCCCAGGCGCCCCGATAACACACCATGAATATATCAGACATGAAACCAACATGAAAACAGAGCAGGAAGAAACGTGCAGGGGAAGTTAAACATGTTAAATAGAATAAGACAACCGGAGGCTCCGACCTGGCGTCCTGAACATAAAACCCTTTAAATAATAAAACAAGTCACAGTTTTAAAACCAGCAGCTACAGACACAGATGTTCTCCTGTTTTTATAATAACTATATTTTTAAAGGAAGAACAGATATTTGAGTTCCTCAAAGCCCAACAAGACACAAGCAGCAGCTAGCAGAGCAGCAGCTAGCAGAGCAACAGCTAGCAGAGCAACAGCTAGCAGCTAGCAGAGCAGCAGCTAGCAGAGCAGCAGCTAGCAGAGCAACAGCTAGCAGAGCAACAGCCTGAAGCTAGCAGCTAGTAGAGCAACAGCTAGCAGCTAGTAGAGCAACAGCTAGCAGCTAGTAGAGCAACAGCCTGAAGCTAGCAGAGCAACAGCTAGCAGCTAGTAGAGCAACAGCTAGCAGCTAGTAGAGCAACAGCCTGAAGCTAGCAGAGCAACAGCTAGCAGCTAGTAGAGCAACAGCTAGCAGCTAGCAGAGCAACAGCCTGAAGCTAGCAGAGCAACAGCCTGAAGCTAGCAGAGCAACAGCTAGCAGCTAGTAGAGCAACAGCTAGCAGCTAGTAGAGCAACAGCCTGAAGCTAGCAGAGCAACAGCTAGCAGCTAGTAGAGCAACAGCTAGCAGCTAGCAGAGCAACAGCCTGAAGCTAGCAGAGCAACAGCCTGAAGCTAGCAGAGCAACAGCTAGCAGCTAGTAGAGCAACAGCCTGAAGCTAGCAGAGCAACAGCTAGCAGCTAGCAGCTAGCAGAGCAACAGCTAGCAGCTAGCAGAGCAACAGCTAGCAGCTAATAATACAATGAGGAACCATTCTAATCCAATCCATTCAGGTCTTGCACTAGTCTCCCAGGAGCAGTGAGAAAAGCTTTATTTTACTTTAATTTGGTGATGTGTGTCTTATTAGCCTCTGTAAAATGAATTGAAGCCGTGAGTTCTCCTCAGCTCCTCCTGAGACTCTGTCAGAAGGATATATTCCTAACAGCTGAGATGTATTTGGTAAAGATGTTATACTCTTCATTATTCTTCATCTGATCGTCACGCTCTCAGTTTTCTCTTAATCACTTTGTATTTTTTTAATGTAATGTCTTTTGAAGGACATGAAGCCGTTCTGCCACATTTAAAAAACTATCTAAATGATGCTTATTCTTAACGACAGAGCGACCAGCGGTTTTCTAACCCGGCTCGATTTTGAAGAGGATTTTCTGCTAATATTTGTACTTTTAAGCCCAAAAAGTGAAGCGGACTGGAAGTTACAATCTAACGACTTCCTTTCTATAAATGTGTGGCCTTACTTTTCAGGACACAGAAATACAAAATGAAATGTATAATGTTGTACCGAAGGAACTGGTTTCTTTCTATAAAAAGACAATCAGTGTAAGTTCTCGAATGAAAAGCAGTTGTTCGTGCTTGATGACGTGCGGCCACAGAGTAAATGTAAATCATATTAATAAGTGATCTTTCTTAATGAATGTTCTTATTCGTGTCAGAGTCCAGAAATCTGATAAATGTGGAGAAACCTAAGGTTTTTTATGATATAAATATCTCCACGATGTCCTTCTGTGCGGTGCCTGTTAGAATATATTTTCATACGTTTGTTCCACAAAATACTGCCTGAAGAAACGATGAATCTATCCCGTTGTCTTTTCTTATTCTGTAATAAAAACATTTTCAAGAAATAAAAGTGCAGTTTTTTCACTTTGATTTAAATCACTTTTGGGATTTGAACTGCATTTATCTGCATATATAAATATATATAGGCTACTCCTGAACCTGCAGTGGGTATTTCAAGATATGTGGGGCTTATCTAATTAGTGTAACGATGGATACGATACAATTATTTTATAAAACGAATAATTTAAGCCACATTTGTGTTAATATTAAAATAAAATAACATTGAAATACTCAAGTGTAGTTAAAACAGTCAGGGTTACATTCTGCTTGAAGGGAAGCTGCGCCCCCTGCTGGTGTAACCCTGAAGTACATGGTAAAATAGTGGCAAAGCATTATAGGAAATCCCCATAGCATATCCTCCGTTGCTATAGCGATCCTCTGTTGCTATGGACACCAGGATTTATGGAAGCTAGCGGCACTAATAACGTCTTATAAACAAGAAGAGATTATTAAGTGAAAAATACACTTCATTTGGTTAAATGTGTGTGTGACGGTCGGTTGCTTTAAGCTCCAAAACTTTATTTTCAACAGCAACAAAAAAAAATAGCGGAACAGCACAACTTAAACCAAATAAAAGCCCAAATCAGGCCGTCCATCACTCATTGAGAGTAAACATGCCCAGCTGGTGCCTTCTCCAGTGACTCCTCCAGGGCCGCACCTCCTGCGAACCCATAGCTCCTCCCACTGGCTTACCGTCACCAGGTGACACAGTCAGCATAACACTCCGACCCAAACATAAACAGGTTGACTACACACTCACACACACACACACACACTTACTTTGCATTGGATGTTGGAGCTGCACTGCTGAATGATGTGCAGCGTTTGACCCTTGACGGCTGTTTCTTCTTATTAAAAAGTGATCTGTTTTCAGTCATTCGTGTTTTCTTATCAGAAAGTGAAGTTATTTCTTTGTAAGCTCCAAATCCAAATGTTCCCCTCAATGGCCTGTGTGCCTGACATGTGTGACACCAAGGCCAAATGGCAATAGCTTGCAGTCAGTCGTAGTGTTTGCAGAGAAGATAAACATCTTCCAAGGGTAGTTTTCACTGTAAGTAAAAAATAAGTTTGGACGGACACTAATTTACAGTTTTTTACCATGTTCAATCTGAATTTTCTTTAAATAAAACATCTATATTGATTCTGACTCTTCTACATCCAACTCCCAGGTTCATCATTACTTTGAGAGAAAAGATGATATCTTCTAAAGTAACCCTTTCAGAAGATATGGTCCTTTGTTCTGGGGATTTGGAGCCTGAGGCCTGGACAACAGCACTGTAAAAAAAAAAAGTTAGCACAACTCAAAATGTCAAGGCAACAGGCTGCAATAGATTTTTAAGTTTTGAGGCCAACTCAAATTTGTAAGTTTCTGTTTTCAATTGAGTCAACTAATTATATTTTGTCGAGATAACTCATTCAAATTTTATACAACTTCACATTTGGAGTTCTGCATACTAAACATTTTAAATAAGTAAAGGTTGTGCTAACTTATAATCTTCGGTTTGGAAAATGTATCTTTCATATTTATAGAAACTTCTTATTTTGAGTACTACATACTCACAATTCCATTAAGTGAAAGTTGTGCAAAGTTAATATTTTTGTTTCAGAAAATGTATCAAATGTATACAAAGTTCAGATTTGTATTACAAACATAAATTGCCAACAAATTCTCTGTTGTAAAAATACTATAAAAAACAAAATGGAAATTCCTGCCAGAAGTGTTATGTTCTGATTGATACTACTTGAATACTGAATATGCTAATGTATAATATGAACTAGACATTGAAAATACAGCATTAGTAAAACTCTTCCATAAGGCTAGGGTTCATAATGTGGATTAAATCCATAAATGTGCAAACAACTCTTTGAATAAGCCTGCTGTCGAAACAATAGCAGCTATGGAATAACAAATGGCATCCAAGTTATAAAACCATCTTCTCTAACAGTTACCAAACAACGATATTGTAAAACGTATCTTTTTAAAAGTTTGTACATACACAGAAGCTTAAAGAGATCTTGTAAGACAAAAGGCACATGTTAAACAGCCAGTGATTTCTCCTTACACAACTCTGAGTGATCACACAATTTCCAACTCTTCCACTTCAAAGCTCATATGGCTCTTTATAAAAGCAGCTCCAACTTTAAAAAAGCTGCAAGACAACAATTGTGGCAGTGCTTGAAATCTTAGAACGAGTAAGCAAGCCAGCTTAAGAAAAACAGGGAAAAAATGTTAGAGAAAACATTTGAAAAGTGCATTGAGTCATTGAAATATAACATGCGCAAAGTAAGCCAGCCAGCTTAAGAAATTAAAATAAAGAAAAATATTAGCTTGCGACTTAGAGAACTTGGTTTTCAAGTTTCTGTAATATTTTGTATCAGCTTAGGATAAGAGCTTGGTTTTCAAACTCCTGACCCGCTGTGAGCAACTGGTGGAAAGACCCACGATGATGTGCTGAACAGTCTCGAAAGTGTACTTGCGTTCTTTCGGAAACTCAATGTTCAGGGCATAGAGTAGAGCAAAAAGGTATGCAGTTGGGATGTCTGGTAGATCCGAGAGTCCAATAGTCTCTTCCAAAACAACCGCAATCCTGTTGACCGTTTGAGACGGGGTAGGTCCACCATCGTCTACGAGAACAGTGAGGACTCCCATCTTGACACCAGCAGTCTGCTTTTCTTCCGGATCAGTGTCCTGCATGTAGAAAGCATATAAGCAATTATTATTTACCAAATAGGATCATATATAACTGCAAATAAAACACTAGTTTGATTACTCAGCAATGACAATAATTACTGTGAAAATGTTAACCGTTCTGTTCTACAACTAGTTCACTCGTAGTTCTGTAGCAGGTCTAGTATTTATCCTGAGAATCGGGCTTCATCTTCAAAGCAGTTTTATCTATGATTATAGGAAAACTGAATAACTGCACATGACATTAAATGTAGACTTATGATTAATGCACAACCATAGTGTACACACCAGGCATTTCAGGAGAAGCTTCTGTCCACTGTCACGGACAAATAAGGGCAGACCTTCCGGACACATTCTCATCCGTTGCTGTGCAATGTCAGATGTCTGTAAATCAGAAAACAAGAGCATTAGGATTTAAGGTTAAAATGAGTGATTAAAGGGTAATTTCAGACTCTCAGAAGTCAGCATCCATTTGTGATACATCTAAAACGGCAAGTCTTCTCTGAACAAAAGAACTTTGCAATAGCTGTTTGAACCTGATGGAAGAGAGATTGAATTATTAATTAAACAGGACTTTGGTAAACGTTGTTGATGAGATGAGGTAAAAGTGAAGTAAGTACCAAAATATGATGCTTTTACAGGATAGGACACCCCTTTTAGATATAAATGGATTTGAACCTTTTTTAATAACTTTCACATCTATTCTTGAGTTACGAGAAGTGCATTTTTGAGGCAACAGAAAACCTCACATTTGACATTCAAAATCAAAGATTTTTCTAGTAATTTGTCTATTGTTGAAATGTTCTAATTATGTGATTTTGGGGTATAAAAAGGTGTAAACTGTAGTCATCCAGATTAAAACAAATAAATGCTTTTAAATAATTCATTTTGTTTCTAATGCACCCACATAAAATATATGTCTTCAAATAGAATTACTGAAATTATTCAACTTTTCCACAATACCCTAATTTATTGAGATGCACCCGTTTGTTCTCTTTAAGAATATTGTAAATGATCATTACGACATTAAAGACAAAAGCTACCTGTCCATCAAGAGAATCCAAGAGGTTTTCCATCCTTGTCCGAAGGCTCCTTTCCTGACTCTATACAGCTTTATCAGTCGAGGACAGTACTCATCCATGGCTGCTGTAAATGTCCCAAATAGGTCCTTGGTGGTGATTCGAAGGAACCAAATCTGTGCTACACAGAAGCAGCACTCAGACAATGAATGACCGTTTTTAGTCCTTTCAGAATTACTGTACATTTATATTGATGTTGGAATTTAAGTTTATTTTGTTTGGATTAAGGGTAAGGTACTATTTTGAACACTTGGTAGCAGTAATTATAGACACAGGGGTGTATGTATATATATATACAACTCACCTGTGAATAATGGAAATGGCCACTACAATTAGTTTATATTGTTAATCACTGTATCTTAAAAAGAAAACGTAACCCATTTAGAATTCACATTAATCTAATGTGTAATTTGAAAAGTGTTGCCAAAAAGACCTTGAACATTTACACATCAGCACTCTGAATAATTCACTGGATGACACTAAAAAGCACTAAAACAGACAATAAATACATTTTCAAAGGAAATCTGTCTTGCCTGTTCTTGAAGAAAGAGAGCAGGCCATCTCTCCTGGATCTCCGTCATCGCTTGCACCCAGTGGTGAAAGTAGAGGCTTCTCAATACTCACATTTCCCCTCCTCGACTCCTCGACTCCTCGGTCCTCCGGTAGTGACCCGGAAATGAATTTCAGCGCGCCATTTTGAAGGACGTCTCATTTCTCTAAATGCACACCGAGGACCGAGGATCGAGCGTCGAGGAGGCTCTCTGGAGGAGCTATAACCGAGGATACACTGATGGTTCCTCCACGGCTCCTCCGCGGATGCATTTCCGGGAACGGTGGAGGCGTGACGCACGGCCAGACTTATCTCAGCCAATCACAGCTCTGCATGCATCCCCTGGATATTATTTTAGAACCTGCTCTCATCGCAACGCGATGTTTACAGTGAGAACAGCTGTGAGGTGCAGAAAGCAGAGCAGTGTGTACAATATATATCACTCAGTATAACAGGCCTACTCTCTCTCTTTGCTTTAGTTTAGTAGATATCTACAAAGAGTCGATATGTTTCTAAAAACATTTAGTGCTTCACATAATAAAATACACAACGGCTGTAGCCTGATTATGCTTTAGGAGCTGTGTGTGTGTGTGTGTGTGTGTGTGTGTGTGTGTGTGTGTGTGTGTGTGTGTGTGTGTGTGTGTGTGTGTGTGTGTGTGTGTGTGTGTGGTACAGTGTGTAGGTGTGTCCTGTACAGTGTGTAGGTGTGTGTGTTGTACAGTGTGTGCGCAGATGCGGCGGACAGACAGGTCTCAGTTGGTTTGGTGTCCTCTGCTTACTTTTAAATTGCAAATACAACTTTTGGCCCGTAATTTCAATTCCCCATTTCAGCGACCAGAGAGAGAGGGGGGGGGGGGGGGGATATATCCAGTCTCTGATTGTGTTACGTTATTATGAGAGTGCTCTCATACTTTAAATTGCATATATTTATATAAATATATTTGTGTGTGTGTGTCCGCATCTGTAGCCTGTTATTGTCTCATTATACCGCACTCTCAATGAATTCAAGGTAAATATGTGGGGGAACAATGTTCACCTCTCTGAAGAACCAGCACCTTACCGTGGTAGAGAGGTTTGTGTGCCCTGATGAACCTGGGGGCTGTGTTGTCTGGAACCTTGTGTTCCTGGTAGGGTCTCCCATGGCTAACTGGTCTCAGGCAAGGGGCCAGACTAAGATTGGTTCAAAAGACCTCATGAAAGACGACACAGGAAGTGAGGATACCCGGCCCGGAGGAAGCCCGGGGTCCCCTTCTGGAGCCAGGCCCAGAAGGAGGACTCGTCGGCGAGCGTCTGGTGGCCGGGCTTGCCACGGAGCCCGGCCGGGCCCAGCCCGAAAAGGCAACGTGGGCAACACCTCCGCTTCTCCGTCCCGCGGGCCCACCACCTACGGGAAACATCGATGGGGTCGGGTGCGCTGCCAGACGGGTGGCAGTGAAAGCGGAGGGTCTCGACGGACCAGACCCGGGCGGCAGAAGCTGGCTTTGGGGATGTGGAACGTCACCTCTCTGGGGGGGAAGGAGCCGGAGCTTGTGCGGGAGGTGGAGCGGTACCAGTTGGATCTGGTTGGGCTCACCTCTACGCACAGCGTCGGCTCTGGAACCTTCCTTCTGGATAGGGGTTGGACTCTATTCTTCTCCGGAGTTGCTCAAGGTGTGAGGCGCCGGGCGGGTGTGGGGATACTCACAAGTCCCTGGTTAGGTGCTTCGTTGTTGGAGTTTACCCCAGTGGACGAGAGGGTCGCCTCCCTACGCCTGCGGGTTATGGGGGGGAAAACTCTGACTGTTGTGTGTGCTTATGCACCCAACAGCAGTTCAGAGTATTCGGCCTTCTTGGAGACCCTGGAAAGAGTCCTGTATGGGGCTCCTGAAGGGGACTCCTTAGTCGTGCTGGGAGACTTCAGCGCACATGTGGGCAATGATGGAGACACTTGGAGGGGCGTGATTGGGAGGAACGGCCCCCCTGATCTGAACCGGAGTGGTGGTTTGTTACTGGACTTCTGTGCTAGTCATGGATTGGCCATAACAAACACCATGTTCGAACATAAGGATGCTCATAAGTGTACGTGGTACCAGAGCACCCTAGGCAGAAGGTCCATGATCGATTTCGTTATCGTATCATCGGACCTGAGGCCGTATGTTTTGGACACTCGGGTAAAGAGAGGGGCGGAGTTGTCAACTGATCACCATCTGGTGGTGAGTTGGGTCGAGTGGCGGGGGAAGCCTCTGGATAGACCTGGTAAGCCCAAACGTGTAGTTCGGGTGAACTGGGAACGTCTGGAGGAGGCCCAAGTTCAGGAGGCCTTCAACTCACACCTCCGGCGGAGCTTTTCGGGCATTCCTGTGGAGGTTGGGGACATTGAACCAGAGTGGTCGGTGTTCAAAGCCTCTATTGCCGAAGCCGCGGTGGGGAGCTGTGGTCTCAAGGTCTTAGGTGCCTCAAGGGGCGGTAACCCTCGAACCTCCTGGTGGACACCGGTGGTCAGGGAAGCCGTCCGACTGAAGAAGGAGGCCTTCAGGGATTTGTTATCCCGGGGGACTCCCGAGGCAGGTGCAAGGTACCGACAGGCCCGAAGGGCAGCAGCCTCATCCGTGGCCGAGGCAAAGCAGCGGGTGTGGGAGAAGTTCGGAGAAGACATGGAGAAGGACTTTCGGGCGGCACCAAAGTTGTTCTGGAAAACTGTCCGACACCTCAGGAGGGGGAAGCAGGGGACCATCCAAGCTGTGTACAGTAAGGATGGGACGTTGTTGACCTCAACAGATGGAGTGTTGGGACGTTGGAAGGAACACTTTGAGGAACTCCTGAACCCGACAACTCCGCCCTCTATGTTAGAGGCAGAGCTGGAGTATGACGAGGGATCAACACCAATCTCCCGGGGGGAGGTCACTGAGGTCGTCAAACAACTCCACAGTGGCAAAGCCCCGGGGGTGGATGAGATCCGCCCGGAAATGCTGAAGGCTCTGGGTGTTGAGGGACTGTCATGGTTGACACGTCTCATCAACGTTGCGTGGAAGTCGGAAACGGTACCGAAGGAGTGGCAGACCGGGGTGGTGGTCCCCCTTTTCAAAAAGGGGGATCAGAGGGTGTGTGCCAATTACAGAGGCATCACACTACTCAGCCTCCCCGGGAAAGTTTACTCCAAGGTACTCGAAAGGAGGGTCAGGCCGATTGTCGAACCTCAGATTGAGGAGGAACAATGCGGATTCCGTCCTGGTCGTGGAACGACGGATCAGCTCTTTACTCTCGCAAGGATCCTGGAGGGGGCCTGGGAGTACGCTTATCCGGTCTACATGTGTGTTGTAGACTTGGAGAAGGCGTATGACCGGGTTCCCAGGGAGTTACTGTGGGAGGTGCTGCGGGAGTATGGGGTGAGGGGGTCTCTACTCAGGGCCATCCAATCTCTGTACTCCCAAAGCGAGAGCTGTGTCCGGGTCCTCGGCAGTAAGTCGGACCCATTTCCGGTGAGGGTTGGCCTCCGCCAGGGCTGCGCTTTGTCACCAATCCTGTTTGTAATATACATGGATCGGATTTCAAGGCGTAGTCGTGGGGGAGGGGGTCTGCAGTTCGGTGGACTAAGGATTGCACCACTGCTTTTTGCAGATGATGTGGTTCTGATGGCTTCATCGGTCTGCGACCTTCAGCACTCACTGGATCGGTTCGCAACCGAGTGTGAAGCGGCTGGGATGAGGATCAGCACCTCCAAATCTGAGGCCATGGTTCTCAGCAGGAAACCGATGGACTGTCCACTCCAAGTAGGGAATGAGTCCTTACCCCAAGTGAAGGAGTTCAAGTATCTCGGGGTCTTGTTCTCGAGTGAGGGATCAATGGAGCGTGAGATGGGCCGGAGAATCGGAGCAGCGGGAGCGGTACTGCAGTCGCTTTACCGCACCGTTGTGACGAAAAGGGAGCTGAGCCGGAAGGCAAAGCTCTCTGTCTACCGGGCCATTTTCGTTCCTACCCTCACCTATGGTCATGAAGGATGGGTCATGACCGAAAGAACGAGATCGCGGATACAAGCGGCCGAGATGGGTTTCCTCCGCCGGGTGGCTGGTGTCTCCCTTAGGGATGAGGTGAGAAGTTCGGTTATCAGGGAGGGACTCGGAGTTGAGCCGCTCCTCCTTCGCGTCGAAAGAAGCCAGTTGAGGTGGTTCGGGCACCTAGTTAGGATGCCACCTGGGCGCCTCCCTAGGGAGGTGTTCCAGGCACGTCCAGCTGGGAAGAGACCAAGGGGTAGACCTAGGACCAGGTGGAGGGATTATATCTCTTCGCTGGCCTGGGAGCGCCTTGGGATCCCCCAGTCAGAGCTGGTTGATGTCGCCAGGGAAAAGAAAGTTTGGGGCTCTCTGCTGGAACTGCTACCCCCGCGACCCGACCACGGATAAGCGGGAGAAGATGGATGGATGGATGGAACAATGTTCAGCTGATCTAACAGAGATTATAAAATATGACAAAACACTCGACAGCTGATGCAGCTGTTGCCACGTAATAATGAACGGACGTCGCTTTAATATGACCGCTCAGAGGAGAGGAGTTCTCATTTCTTTAAACGTCTGCTGCTTCCCCTCCTCTCTCCTCGGTTCCCCTCCTCGGTCCTCCGCTCGCATCTCCTGTGGGCGGGTCTAAGTATCGAGGAGGGGAGTCGAGGAGGGGAAATTTGAGTATTGAGAAGCCTCTAGTGTGCCGGTCCTACCCGGTCCTTAGTACCGGTAAGAGATTTCCAGGCGGTCCGGAGGACCAGGAAGAATTGACAGCTCCACCCGTGGAATTTATACTACGAAGGGAAGATATTTTGGTTTGGATTACTGGTCTGGGGGAAGCTCGCGAGTGTGTGTGTGTGTGTGTGTGTGTGTGTGTGTGTGTGTGTGTGTGTGTGTGTGTGTGTGTGTGTGTGTGTGTGTGTGTGTGTGTGTGTGTGTGTGTGTGTGTGTGTTGTGTTTGTTTCCCGGGGAAACCCTCATGAGAAACCCCGGCTGTTGCTGTGCTGCAGTGACGTTAAATTACTCCGTTCTCCGCTTGTAATTATGCCGAAGCTTCAAAGTTGTATTTATCTTCTGAATTTGCCGAAACAAGTTTAATATTCTGAAAGCCAAGACTCTGTTTAATTGAAATCAGATGAAAACAAACTGTCACGGACCCTGCCGTGTTTTCTGATTACTCTACTCTTACGTTCATAATGTCAGCCGGAGGGAGGGGGGGGCGCTGCTGGAAGAGCAGATTGCGAGTGAGAGGTGTCTTCGTCCCTTCACAAGCTTCAGAAAAGTATTTATCGTGTGATTTGGGAAATAAAAGTTTCATATTCTGAAAGCCAAGACTTTGTTTGTTTAAAATCAAACAAAACACCCGAACCCCGAAAAAATAGTTTTTTACGCAAATCCACGTTTATTTTGAAACGAGCCGTTGAGACTTCCGACTGATTTCGATAGAGCGGGTATTTGCTTTTTCACACTTGATCAGAACAGCGGGAGGAGAAAGCAATAGAGTGACTGAATGACAGCTAGACAATTAGGCTACGTGGTAATTAAAGCAAAAATGCAAACGCCGATTCTTCAGATGTTTAAGAGAAAGGAGAGAGATGACGAGACTCAGAATGTGCTTATTTAGCCCAGAGAATGAACCTGGCCATGATGTATAATAAGTTAGCTAACTAGCAAACTGTATATCTTAAATATAAACATTACATATTTTTGCTTTGATATCTTCTATTTTACTCTGCACATTGTTGCATACATTTTGAGACATTTTATTTTATTAGTATTTTAATTTATGTAACCAATATTCTGAAAATTCTAAGAAAGACAGAGACTTGTACATGTTTGACTGTCTGCTGAATTTAGTTATACATTTGTATTCTAATGTATAACAGTTGAGGCCCAGAGGGAGGAAGAGGAGACTCAGCCAGAAGAAGTGGCAGCAGGTCCCTCAGAAGCACCACAGGTGAAGCTAGCCCTACTGCATACCCTTCTATATGGAAAGAAGAACAATATGAACAGTTCAAACTGAAAGATGAATGGATGTATGCTCACAATGGAAGGCTAGGCTGTACCCCATGCCATGATGTGAAGGATCTAGGTGTCATGGCACCCCGTGGTGTTAATATTGCTATTCAGTGGGCTGATGGAAAGATAATCCCAGCTGGTCAATCAAGGGATGTCCAGCTTTCATCACTGCGCAAACAAATCCGTGAGCACAAGAAGTCTGCAGCACATAATGAAGCAGTCAAGATTCTTCAGACAGCAAAGAAAGATGTTCTTCTGAACATGAACGTGAGTAGTCAGGAGTCTGTGTTTGAGTCTACTGCCAAGGTATTCATGACAGCCTATTATGTGGCCAAGAACAACAAGCCTTTCACAGACTTTTAAAAATAATATTCGATTATGGAGACTGTAGCGAATATTCGAATAATCGAATAATCGCTGGCATCCCTACTGTTGAGTTGCTGAGAGAAATCCTCATTGGATTTGCAGTGATGGGGCCAGTGTCATGCTGGGAGTGAAGTCAGGTGCTAGGAAGTTGCTCCAGGATGACTTGCAGGCATCATATATGGCACTGCCTTAATCACAGACTGGAGCTTGCTGTTGACCAGGCGCTGGATGTGACAGGGGGAACAACGGACTTCCAGGCATTCATGGACAGCCTATATTCGTTAGCCAGTTTGTGTTCAGGGATTCATGAAGCTGGGGGCGGGAGGAGAACAATATGAACCAATGAAGGTCGGGGTAGCATTATAGTACCTGCAAGAAATTCAAACCACTTTCACCCCAGCTTGCACCTCAACAACTTCCTTTCTCCTTAGGGAGAATGTGAGGTCCATCTTGCTTCGTATGAGGTCCACGTCTTTACTTCTCTTCTTCATTTCAGTCACCAGTATACCTCTGTGCTCCTCAAGTGAATCATCGTTGTAATTGTCTGGATGATCAGGCACATGATTCACTTCACCTCTTTTGGCTTTGGTCAAAGTAAATCCACCATCAGCATCCTCATCCCTTCCCCTTTTACGGTTCACGCTGACCTCATTACATCCCGCAGCTTAGAGCGGTAGTTACCAAGTTTGTACTTGATGCTCGTTGTCCACCCTTGATGTCCTGTTCCACTACCGGGCTCTTTAAGGCAAGGATATTCTCTGACAAGCTCAGAAGAAACTGTCTCTGATATTTATCAGGGTACGCTTTCAAAGCAAACATTGCTTGTGCAAGCTTGTCTAAAATGTCCATTTTCAAGTCTCTTGCTGCACTAAGAGCTTTTCCTGTTTTTTGAAATGTCTCGTTGTCCTGACGGAGCTTTAACTCTACGTCATATGCAAAAGACGGGATGGGAAATGGAGAAGGCCATTCCGAGACGCTCCGCATAGCGGTCAAAGTAATTGAAGATGAGCTGTGCGAAGAGGCTGAGGAACTGAGACTTGCTGTATCGAGCGAAGAGATGGAGGATGCTTGCGATATCGTTGGTGATTCATCTTCATGCCAACAGATATGCAGGACGGCTCTTTCGGCAGGCAATTCTGCAAAGTCCATTGTCGAAATGTGGATCTTCATACTGTATGGAGAAATCACCTTTGAGTCCAAGTTTTTCCCGTAGTTGAGTTTGCAGATCCTCGACAGATTCAGGGACCTCTGTCAGCTGAACTTTCTGGATTAGTCTTGGATTTATGATGACACGCAGCAATAAAGCATGTGAAGACAAAAAAAGAAACCCCAAGTTGTGAATGGGCTGGCAACTCAGCTACCATGATAAACAGAGCGCTACCACACACACACACACACACACACACACACACACACACACACACACACACACACACACACACACACACACACACACACACACACACACACACACACACACACACACACACACACACACACACACACACACACACACACACATTCTTCCAAAAACAATGTCGTCCAATATAGACAATGATTATCCACATCCATATTACATACCATCACTTTCAATGTAGCAGCGACGACCTCGGGGTCACCATCAACTTTCCTCCTACTGGGTATACAGTCAGTGGATGGTAATCATTCAAATCCTCTGGATCCAGGATCTCTGCGTCACTGTAGTCGCTCTCAATCACTTCGTAAGACCTGTAGTGTTCCATGTACCAAGAGGAGAGCTTCTTAGTTGCAAAGGACACCTTCTCAAAGGTGACCACAATGTACTGTATTTTGTAGAAATCTGGCAGACCACTGCATTGCCCGGCAGAAACAATCATTCCTGCTACATATTGGGTCCCATACAGATGAATATCTTTGGCAAGGGACACAGTGTCTTGTTGTGGATACTTTTTTTTAATCTCCACCCTTAGTTTTTCGTCCAATGAGGATATTTTCACCTTGTCAACACTGCCAATGTACAGTTTTGGTTTGAACAGGTTTTTGCCATCAAGATAATACGCCATCATGTGTTGATGTTTAGAAGAGAGTGTAAGAAGCACATTTTTGACGTTGAAAACATCATGCACCACTTTCTTGAAGAAGCTATGCTTGGCCTCAAATCGCATTGTCCACAAGTCCACTAAAGGTCCAAAGCAACGTATGAGGTGAACATAATGCTCAATAAAGTGATGTTTTGGCAGAAACTTAAAGTCAGGAAATGTATCCAGTAGCAGCTTCCGATGGTCAGATATTTTACTCTCAAGGTAACACAGTATTTCCTCTGATATTGTGTTAGTGACAATGATTTCCACAATCTCTTTAAGGTCCATCAATATTTCCCATGAGGGCTCCTGTTCTGGAGTACGGCTCCCAATGAGAAGTGGTAGTAATCTTAATAGACTCCAGTTTTCATGTCCATTGCCACTGATTCTTCGACTTCCAAAGCTTGCTTTTGTAATTTGGTGTGGCTTGTTGACTTTATCAGAATATTTATATGGAAACGCTTTGATGCGGCTATTCAGTCCATCGAATGTAATGAATCCTTTTTTAATCAAGTCTTTGAGACACAAACATAACTCTACTGGGATAACACCTTCAAAAGAGTCGTGTAAAATGTCAGGCGGAAACCCAGTAACTGGATGGAAACAGGTCAAATGGTTACTTAGCACACATGCTTGTTTAACACCATTCACACTTGTATCACTATATCTAAGCTCTTCCACAAAGGAGTTATGCTGTTCTACTGTTCTTAATTGACAATCCCTTGCCTCAGTAGTGGCTATTTTTTTCCGGTTAAGACAACAAAATCTGCAGAAATATTCAACATTGAAACACTCGTGAAAGCCTGCTAGGCTGTGGGCCCCGAGATTATCTGCACAGACACAAAACACTGTTCCCTTTACAAACGTATCAAGAACCTCGACATACACCCCATTCCTCTCTAAAGACTGAATATCTTTGATCAGCGGATAAAGAAATGCATCATAACTAGGGATGTCCCGATCACCTTTTTTTGCTCCCGATCCGATTCCGATCATTTGATTTTGACAATTTGCCGATACCGATTTTTCCCGATCCGATCTTTATGCAATGCATTAAGAGAAAAAAAAGGTAACAGATAACGGCTGGTCATCCAACGCGATGAATTCAGCTATCTGGCTGTTATCGTGTTGGCCTTTTCTCTGTTCTGGGGCAGTTTCTCTTTCCTTTTGAAAGTCTCTGAAAGTGTCGGTTGCTTCAGTGCCGTTACCCGAGTGGCCGCTGTGTACTCGCCGTGTTGTTGTTAGTTTCTCAGGTGGCGTGTTAGATTGGTCGTGTTGAACGTAGCTCTGTTCTTTCCACCACGCGGAACCTCTGCCTTGCAAACATTGCATCTGGCTGTTACACTGCCTTCGCTTTCAATTTTATAACACTTCCAAACTCCTGACATTTTCTCCGTCCCGACTCCCGAGTCACCAGCTGGACGTAGCCTCTCGTTAGCTTGCTGCTGCTATCAGACACTGCGCCCACTCTGTTGCTTTGAGAGGGATAAGCAACCAGGTCTAAACAAGCCCAACGAAAGCAACACATACATGATGATGTGTAATTTTAAACCAAAACGAAGTCCTCAGGATGACTTTAAGACGTGAACATGCTCATTTTTGTTTTGTAACATTAAATTATAAAAAAGAAAATTATAAAAAAAAAAAAAAAAAAATCCCGATCCCCGATTTTTTGAAAATCACGTGATCGGCTCCGTTCCCCGATCACGTGATCGGCTCCGTTCCCCGATCACGTGATCGGATCGGGACATCTCTAATCATAACCAAATAGTTTAACATCCACACTTTTTCCAAGAAGAGCCAGTTGAATCAAGGGTAGAGTGGAGCGGAACTTTGCTGGTAAATTGAGCACAACCCAGTAGACGGCGGTGATCTTATGAATTTTTCTCGATGTCCCCAAAGGATTACATACCTCAAAATCATCAATATACAATCCAATAGAAAAACGTGCCTCTTCTACCCCCAAAAGTTTGTTTACTTTTTTGTTTTGTGTTTGACCTTAATTAAAAGACCTTGTTAATTCTGATCTGTTTCTGGTGTTGTGCGTTTGGGTCCTGAGCCTCGTGACATTCTTAACAGTACGAACTGACCAAAGAATGGACCCAGCCGACCCAGACAGGTTCAGAGCAGCTCTGCGCTCACAAGGCACGCTTTTGTCTCAGCATGACAATCAGCTGAAATCAATTGACCAGGGAGTGAGAGAATTGAGTGGTCGTCAAGAAAGCTTGCAAACATCTGTGAACAGCCAAGTAAACCACCTGGCAGGTCAGCTTGTTCGTGTCCTTGCCCACCTGGAAGCTGGATCTCAAACTGTTTCCGCGGCTGCACCCCTGCCTGAGGCTGTGATCCCAGGACCTACTCCTTCTTCATGCTCTCGTCTCGCATCTCCAGAGAAATTCTCCGGTGACTCAGGTGACTGTCGTCCTTTTTTAGTCCAATGCGACCTGCATTATCAACATCAGCCTTCTGCTTTTCCAACAGACCAGTCTAGAATAGCTTTCATGATAACACACTTGACTGGTAGAGCAGCAGCATGGGCTACAGCAGAATGGGCTAGAGACTCTCCCCTTTGCAGATCACTTGGACTGTTTACTGATTCCCTTAGAAAGATTTTTGATCGTACAGCACCAGGGAGAGAAGCGGCTAAAGCTCTAGTCCAACTCAAGCAAAGAAATCAAAGAGTGTCTGATTATGCCATAGAGTTTAGGACAATAGCAGCAGACAGTGGCTGGAATGATCTGGCCTTGCTGGACGCCTTTGTAAATGGACTTTCAGGCCTTGTCAAAGATCACTTAGTCCCATTAGATCTTCCAGAAGATTTAGACTCTGTGATTGCTCTGGCTATACGAATAGATAATAGACTCTGGGATAGACAAAAAGAAAGAGAACATCCTGCAGTTCGTTCACCAAGCTCCAGGGGGCCTCCTCGTGGCATCCGGGTGGGGGAGGATTCGTTTCCAGGGGTCTGGATCAAGCCTCCTTTGACAACGCCATCCACCACATCAGAGGAACCCATGCAACTTGGCCGAGCAAGACGTTCACTGGAGGAGCGGGAACGGCGCCTCCGCCAGGGCCTGTGTTTCTACTGCGGGCATCGTGGACACCTGATGGCCGCTTGCTCACTAAAAGACGGGGCTCCCCAGGCAAGAGGAGGGCGCTGGTGAGCCGACTAACTTCTGACTACTCTCCTCGTACGCTGACTCCTATCCAAGTAAAATTAGCTAAGAACACCTTAACACAGAAGGTTCTCATTGATTCAGGAGCAGACGAAAGTTTTATGGACTGTAATTTTGCCAAAAGCTTGAACATTGTCACCATGCCCTTAGCTCAACCTTTAAATGCCAGCGCCCTTGATGGAAGATTATTGTTTCAAGTCACTCACCACACAGAACCCGTCCAGGTTATCATAAATCACAACCACACAGAATTCATGACATTCCATTTATTCGACTCCGCACAACACCCTATGATTTTAGGCTTCCCATGGTTGAAAAGACATAACCCTCACATTGACTGGCGTTCTGGTAGGGTGAAGGGGTGGGGAAGAGAATGTAATCATACATGTTTGGTTTCACCAGGAGAAGTTGAAGGGTTACTTCAGGTAGGGAGGTGGAGACGAAGGAAGTAACTCATGACCATGCCTCTGACTTACCAGACCTGCCCAATGTTCCCTCCTGTTACCACAACCTGAGGGAGGTTTTCAGTAAGACTCGGGCCTCTACGTTGCCTCCTCATCGACCTTATGACTGTGCAATTGACTAACTACCAGGTGCCCCCATTCCCAAGGGACGTCTATACTCAATTTCTGGTCCTGAAAGACAATCTATGACGGATTACATTGACTCATCTCTGAAGGCGGGCCTCATTCGTCCATCGTCATCTCCTGCTGGCGCCGGATTTTTCTTCGTGGGTAAAAAAGACGGATCCCTCCGACCCTGCATAGACTACTCTCCCCTGAATGATATAACGGTTAAAAAACAGGTACCCTCTCCCCCTCATTTCCACTGCTTTTGAACTGTTAAAAGGAGCTAAGATCTTCACTAAACTTGACTTGAGGAATGCCTATCACTTGGTCAGGATAAGGGAGGGGGACGAATGGAAGACTGGATTCAATACCCCCAGTGGCCACTATGAATACTTAGTAATGCCATTTGGGCTAACTAATGCTCCTGCTGTATTTCAGGCTCTTGTGAATGACGTGCTCAGACAATATTTGAATCATTTTGTGTTTGTCTACCTGGATGATATATTGATATTCTCTCCTGATGAAGAGTCCCATGTTCAGCATGTCCGCCAGGTCCTCCAAGGCCTTCTGGAAAACCAACTATTCGTGAAGGCGGAGAAATGTGAATTTCACAAGACCACTGTCTCATTCCTGGGCTTCATCATTGCTCCGGACCAGGTCAAGATGGATCCAAGCAAGGTCAGTGCTGTCGCAAATTGGCCCACACCCACCAACAGGAAGAAGGTACAACAATTTCTCGGTTTTGCTAACTTCTACAGACGTTTCATAAGACATTTTAGCTCCATAGCTGCACCTCTCCACTCACTCACCTCAACCCATGTTCAGTTTTTGTGGACTCTACAGGCCGACAAAGCTTTCCAGGAATTGAAAAGACGGTTTACCTCTGCTCCTGTTCTCATCACTCCTGATTCACTACGGCAGTTTGTGGTGGAGGTGGATGCTTCCAATGATGGGGCTGTGTTGTCACAACGTTCAGCCAAGGACAGCAAACTTCACCCATGTGCTTTTCTGTCACGTAAGTTAACACCTGCTGAACGCAACTATGATGTAGGCAACAGAGAACTTTTGGCAGTCAAATCAGGGCTTGAGGAATGGAGACACTTTCTGGAGGGGTCAGAGCAACCATTCATAGTCTGGACGGATCATAAAAATCTTGAGTACATCCGAAAAGCTAAGAGACTGAACTCACGTCAGGCAAGATGGGCTTTGTTCTTCACTCGTTTTAACTTTTCCTTGTCATTTAGACCCGGTTCACAAAATGTCAAGCCAGATGCACTCTCTCGTGTTTTTGATCCTGAACCCTCGGCAAAGGAACCAAAGCTCATCCTTCCACTAAACTGTGTGGTTGGAGCGGTAACTTGGCCAATAGAAACAGAGGTGAAACGAGCTAACGGTGAGAGCCCGACACCTAGGGGTTGCCCCCCAAATAGGTTGTTTGTTCCTCAAACTGTGCGTCCTAAGGTCATTCAATGGGCTCACACCTCGCTGCTCACCTGCCATCCTGGGGTAAAAAAAACCATGTACGTCATCAAGCAACGGTTCTGGTGGACATCTATGGAGAAGGATGTCAAGGAGTATGTGGCCGCCTGCACCATCTGCGCCAGGAATAAGACCTCTTCCAGGCCCCAGATGGGTCTGCTCAGGCCGCTGCCTATCCCCAGTCGGCCCTGGTCCGACATCTCAGTGGATTTTGTCACCGGACTGCCAGAATCCAAAGGTAACACCACCATCCTCACGGTGGTGGATAGATTCTCTAAAATGACACATTTTATTGCTTTGCCTAAACTGCCATCGGCCAAAGAAACGGCTGAAGTGTTGTTGCACCATGTTTGTCGTCTCCACGGTTTTCCCAGGGACATCGTGTCAGACCGGGGTCCTCAGTTTGTCTCCCGTTTCTGGAGGGAGTTTTGCAGCCTCATCGGGGCCTCTGTCAGCCTCTCTTCCGGCTACCATCCCCAATCAAATGGGGCCTGGTGTCCCAAAACCCAGCTTCTTGGAGTAAACGCCTCACGTGGGTAGTATACGCCCACAACTCATTGCCTACCTCTGCCACCGGATTGACCCCGTTCCAGTGCGTCTACGGTTACCAACCTCCCATGTTCTCCGAGACAGAGAAAGAAGTCATGGTTCCCTCGGCACACGCACTGGTCAGGCGCTGTCATGGCATTTGGGCTTCAGCACGTCGGGTCCTCCTTAGGACTTCGGCCCGCATGAAAAAAGCGGCTGATCGGCATCGCCGTCCTTCACCTGTGTACAGACCGGGTCAGAAAGTGTGGCTATCCACCAGAGACTTGCCCCTGAACGTAGTCTCTAGGAAGCTGGCACCAAGATTTGTAGGCCCATTCACTGTGGAAAAGTGTATTAACCCTGTGTCTGTACGTTTGCGCCTGCCTAGATCACTCAGAGTCCATCCAACATTCCACGTAAGCAAACTCAAGCCGGTCAAGGAAAGCAAAATGGTTCCCGCTTCCAAGCCCCCCCCTCCTCCCAGGCTCATAGATGGAGGTCTGGTCTACACTGTCAAGCGTCTGCTGAAGGTCAGAAAACGAGGAAGGGGTCAGCAGTTTTTAGTGGACTGGGAGGGTTATGGACCGGAAGAGCGGGAATGGATCCCGTCTAGCTTCATCGTGGACCAGAACCTGATAAAGGATTTTTACAAAAGCCATCCTGAACTCGCTGGGCCGTCCGGAGCCGTCCGTAAAGGAGGGGGTACTGTGGTGTCTAGACAGTTGTGTTAAGTTAATTTATTTAGTTCAGTCCTTTTGTCTTTTGCCTTGTCTTGTGATTTCCTGTTTTATTTTGTAGTAACCTTTCCCTCTCGTTTCAGAGCATTCCTGCCCTGGTGTGTTTTCCCCTCCAGTGTGATTGTCAGCCCCTCCCTTAATTGTTGCCACCTGTGTCCCCTTACCTAGTGTGTGTATATAGTCTGCGTCTCCCTTTGTCTTGTGTCAGTTCGTCTTGTCTCGTCAAGCCTGCCAGTCATCCCTTGATCGTGTGAAGTATATTTTTGATAGTCATGTAGATGTTTTTTGGTTTAGAGTTTTTGATCCTCCAAGTGAGCGTTTTGTGTTTGACCTTAATTAAAAGACCTTGTTAATTCTGATCTGTTTCTGGTGTTGTGCATTTGGGTCCTGAGCCTCGTGACATTCTTAACAGCAACTTAAATGGATGTGTTGTATAGGATAGATTATCAAAAAGGTAGAGAGATCACAATATGGAACCGGAAGCAGCTATTTTAAGAAAATAGGCTTACATGCACAGGGGAGAGGCGGGTGCGGAGGTGATTTACAATAATTAATAAACACACGTAAATGGCTCGCCCGACGCCTTTCAGTAACTTTACAAGCTTCATCGCCGTATTTATCTTCCGAGTATGGCGATAAAAGTTACATATTCTGAAAGCCAAGACTTTGTTGGTTTAAATACAAACAGTTTTTGATATACATTCACGATTATCTCATAGTCACATTTATTATTCAGGCTTATATTTTCGATTCAATTAAATATTCTTACTATTTGTTAAACATGAATTATATGCACCATCGTATATTTGTCAAGCTAAAAGCCGAACATATATGTTAGCATACCTTAGCAAATCAGCCGAACCTCAGCGTCGCAAAGGTTTTCCCTCCTGGAGCTCTAGTTAGCGCGCCAGTCTCCACCTGAACCGGGGATTCGCCTCGTCTCCGTCGGTCTGCTGCACTGACGGGGACAGATACATGACTTTTACCACCTATCAGAAATGTCCAGACATGTCATCTATGAAGCTGTAACACGTTTAATCTTAAATGTTGTTTAACATACTCAATTAGCGAAAAATAATATCCTTGGAGCTACGGTGAAAACATTTTACTGATGTCGACATCGTGCTCTTAACCGGTTGATTCACTCGCACACATTACATTCTAGTTGATCGTTAACGCACGTAATCCTCCCTTAATTATGCAGTCCGTCTTTTACCATATATTCTGGCCATAAAACAGTCTATCGTTGCGTTTCCTCCCTCACGCCAGACAGACGTGCATGCATGGACCCGCATGTCCTCAATGCTGGCCGACAGACGGGTTGCCAGAATATTTCTAAAACCACCTTTTCATAGTTATATTTGTCTGCCACTGATATTCATCTTATATGTGCTAAGCTAACAGCTGACCACGTTTATGGCTACACTTGTCGGTCGTAGCATACCTTAGAAGTCTAGGGCCAGATATGATAAACGTTTCTAAAACATTTTTCCTCTTTCAGAGAAGCTATCTAGCATTAGCTAGCTAATGTTAAACTCGGCTAATGTATCACAAACCACAATCTAGTGCCACATTAACTGATAATTCACTAACAATCAACTAAATAATTTGCAAACAATTAATGTCACACTTTAAATCAGACATTTTCTATATTAATAATTTCAATACAATATTCAAACAAAGTGCTCACCTTGAGTTTGAGGATGATCAGTCCCGTTGAGAACATCAGAGAGTGCCGAACATGTAAAGGCGAAATACTGTAGAAAACCCCCTGCAGATTTCTGTTGGAGACCCCGTTCTTAGCTCGAAGCATACACACATAACTTAGTTTGAACTCTAACCTTGGATTTCTAAGTTTTGCCAACTGAATTTATTGAATGACACACACTTTAAACAAGCAACATAATAAAGATAGTCGAGAGAACTACTTTAATGTAGTTTGCAACTCAATTCAATATTTTTTGTTCACATTACAAAAAAAATATTTTAAGGCCAACAATTTTAAGTTAGAGTTTTTACAGTGAGGCTCGGGGCTGATGGGACCACGGTCTTTAATAATTCAGGCCCGGTACCCATCCCTACACATGACTGGCTCGGCGGCCACAGGTTGTTTACCCTCGACAGTCGCACAGTGAGAGAGTCTTTACATATGCAGCACATGTGTACACGCTTCACTGCAGACCTCAAGAAGAAATAAGACTAAGTCACTCACGGCAAACTTACTTTACTTACTAATGTACTCACGTTGCACTCCCTGTTCCATTGTCGAGAAGGTGGAATCTAACTACATCCAGAATAAGTCTGATTGGATCCGGGCTAGAAACATGTTTATTTCTGCTGTAAAGTTGGGCATGTTAACATGGGGGTCGATGGGAATTGCTCCTTTCTGCATCCATCCCCTGTTGGCCACTAGAGGAACTGCAGTTTGTGGCACTTCCTTGCGGGCCCACCCACAGCTACGCCACTGCTCCAGGGATGTACACAGTTTAATTCTGGCAACTTCTTATTATGGGAAATACGAAAACGTCTTTTAAAACTACAACTCCCAGCAGAGACGTGCCATAGAGAACATGTTGCGAAACACAATAGCCAGCATGTGTAGTTCTGGGGACGGGGTGGGGGACGCGGTGGACCCGTTCAAATCCAGTTTTGGACAGTCTGCCGTGGTTCCATCCCATTTCAAAGTGCTGTTCGACGCTCGGCGTAACCCTCGGAGCACACTCAAACATCCAATCACAGAGCCTGAGGACTATCACGGGGTTTGTCAGCGAGGCGGAGAGAACACTTACTCCGGGTGTAATATTCTCTAAAGCAAAGGAGCTGCTCCGACCCTCGGTCCAACTTGTGTTTATTAATCAAACAAATAAATCAACACAAGGATAATTGTGTGTTGTTGTTGAGTAAATAAATGTGTGGTTTAGAAAAGAATACAAGATTAGAAGGAAAACACGATGAAACAATACAGACTTCAGTATTCTGAGCCCCGACTCTCCCCAGAACTGACGGCAACTAAAGTCCTGCATTATTCAATTAAAATAAAGAAGTAAAAACATTAAGTGTGGCTTGATATCGAGTTAGAAAAAGGTTGAGTACGCTGTGAGAATGGATCTTCAGGTAGCTTTCGCTCGCGATCTCAAGTCGTCTATTACCAGCGTTCAGGGAGCTCTATGCAAGTCAATGGGACGCCCTGATCGTTGAAAGTCGACGCTAAAGGCCCCCCTTGCGTTGGAAAGTGACGACCGGGACCCTGACATAACGTCAACATAGGCCGAGTGTGTTGACCACGTCAGCAGATTTCATATTTCAACATTCATCAAAAGCACCTCAACCACAGTGACCAATGTGAAACTACAGTTTAACCTGAGCAGCGTTTCTATTCCCTTAAACAATTGAAATCCAAATGATCAACTAATGTCAGGAAGGAAGGGTGTTCTGACCTCACTCTGAGACCAAGCAGACACGGGAGAGGGACCAGGAGTTTGGGTCGAAGTGTACAAACCGGATTTATTAAGGTTTTAACAACAATTGAGGATTAAAAAGAATCCTTAAAAATAATAAAGACACCAAGTCAAAATACAAGAGCAACAGGTTCACAAGTCAAGTCCTCCAGCCGTCTACAAGAGCCCAGGTCCAGGGCTTGGGCCTCCGAAAACCTCCTCCAAGAAGCCTCCGAGCTCTCAAGACCTCCAAGACCTCAAGACCTCAAGCTCTCAAGACCTTCAAGACCTCAAGACCTCCAGACCTCAAGACATCCAGATCTCAAGACCTCAAGACCTCCAGACCCCCAGATCTCAAGACCTCAGACCTCAAGACCTCAAGACCTCAGACCTCAGACCTCAAGACCTCAAGACCCCAAGACCCCAAGACCTCAAGACCTCCAGATCTCAATACCTCAAGACCTCAAGCTCTCAAGACCTCCAAGCTCTCAAGACCTCCAAGCTCTCAAGACCTCCAAGACCTCAAGACCTCAAGATCTCAAGACCTCAGACCTCAAGACCTCCAAGACCTCAAGCTCTCAAGACCTCAAGACCTCAGACCTCAAGACCTCAAGCTCTCAAGACCTCAAGACCTCAAGACCTCAAGACCTCAAGCTCTCAAGACCTCAAGACCTCAGACCTCAAGACCTCAAGCTCTCAAGACCTCCAGACCTCAAGACCTCAAGACCTCAAGACCTCCAGATCTCAAGACCTCAAGACCTCAGACCTCAAGACCTCAAGCTCTCAAGACCTCTAATACCTCAAGACCTCCAGATCTCAAGACCTCCAGACCTCAAGACCTCAAGACCTCAAGACCTCAAGACCCCAAGACCTCCAGACCTCAAGACCTCAAGACCCCAAGACCTCAAGACCCCAAGACCTCCAGATCTCAAGACCTCTAAGACCTCAGACCTCAAGACCTCCAGACCTCTTCTCCATTCTTCTTTATAGTCTTCTTCCTCCTCCCTCTCTTCATCAGGTCATCCCCCTTTCTCTCTTTGAGTCAGCAGGAGGTCACGACTGTTCAGCTTTTAGTTATTGAACATTAAAAAATGTAAGGTTTAAAAATTAAACAAATACAAACTAATAGTAAGGATATGTAATTGTAAAGAGAGGGAATGTGAAAATGTTCCATGAAAGCCGAACACATCGTCAATGTCATGACTTTAGAATCAAGTTCTTTTCTTTAAACA
Organism: Pseudochaenichthys georgianus; assembly: GCF_902827115.2. Taxonomy (NCBI): domain Eukaryota; kingdom Metazoa; phylum Chordata; class Actinopteri; order Perciformes; family Channichthyidae; genus Pseudochaenichthys; species Pseudochaenichthys georgianus. Next base: position 27,591 of record NW_027263464.1, read on the forward strand.
TTTCAATTTCAAATATACAAACGTTAAACTTTAATTCATGAACAGAGACTTCATTTATTAACAGACACATAAGGGCAGCTCGTCTCTACGAGTCGCCGGCCCAGGAAGTGGATTTGAATCTGCGCGCAGGCCGCCTGCATCCTGCCTCGTTGTCTTCATACCCGCTGTAACCGCTCTCAAGGTGTCACAAACCACACGCGCCTTCTCTGCATGCTAGCTGGACCGTTTACGCTTTTATTTTCCCATCTAGAATGTGTGTGTGTAGGTCAGGATGTTCTATCTAGTTCCACATGCCTGGTTTCATATGCCTGAAACACCAAGAAGGAAGCATCCTTTCCATTCACAGCCAATTTAGCATCTTTGTATCAATGGTAATCTTACTAGAGGTGAAGGTCAGGTCTGACACGGACACTTCCGCAGCTGAACTGCCACACCCTCTCCTGGCAGGTGATTAGGGTTCAGGACAACACACATGTATTAGTGCCAGGATCTTGGGACCATCAGGTTCCCTTAGAGCAGGGGTGTCAAACTCAAGGCCCGGGGGCCAAATCTGGCCCGCGACTTCATTTTCTGTGGCCCCACAAGAGCTTGCAAAGAATATAATATGTTTACATGCTACTTTACAGAAGCACGTAAACTACATGTCCCACAATGCATCTCATATTTGACTTTCTCAGAATTTGACTTTTGGCAAAATATGCCTTTTTTTCTCAGATTTTGTTTTCAAAATGTTACTTTTTTTGTTTTGTTTTTCCAGAATGTGGCTTTTCTTTTTAAATCATTTTGTGACATTCTCACTGACTTCTGCTTTCAGACGTAGTTAATTATGAAGTTATTACCCTATCCGATAATAATCCAATGCAGAGGCAACTATGTAATATAACACATTATTTTATATATATTCAATATTTATATATGTCTTTTTTTATATAGTCTTAAAGTTACAACCGGCCCTTTGAGTGCAACCATAATGCTGACGTGGCCCGCGATGAAATTGAGTTTGACACCCCTGCCTTAGAGGGCAGTCAAACCCTCCGACACCGCCCGGCCCCTCAGGCTGGCGGCCCCCTCTCTGCTACCATCACCGGGGAGGTGACAGACTACTTCTTTACCGTCACCATCTGCAGCTCGGACGTGTTCACCGTGTGTCGGGCCCAGCATGGCGTTTGACTCCTTGAAAGCGCTTACCTGAAATAGTCGAGCAGAAGACGAAAGCAATGAACATTTTAATTCAGGGTAAGACACACAAGCTTTACGATCTTATTTTAAAAGCAAAAAACAAACATTTTTTCCGAAGTATAAACGAAAACAAGTCCATGCTCTGGATTTTAACCGGACTGTTCTTTCAGCTGCAATACTTCTATTCACATCTATCGCGCTCTGTTTCATTGCACTGTTTTTAGTTTGTGATATTACTATATGTTTCCTCGTATGTCCGTTATATAATACGCTGCACTGTTGGAGCAGCTCGGGCCTAAGATGCTCGTTACCATAACGCCACTGGAGCTGCTGCACATGATGATATCACCCTTGCATCTTGAATGATTGCATTGAGTCTGAATGGCGACATCTGCTGGGCTACTCTTGGTATTGCACAAAGGAAATGTACAAATATAAGCAGGGCCGTTTCTAGCTTTTTGGGGGCCCTATGCAAGATGCTGTTTGGGGGCCCTAGTTTTTACAGTTTTGTATCTACAATGGGGGGGGGGGGGGTTCTGAAGCCTTTAAGATGATCTGTGGAGACGCATCAACCTGTTACACTTTAATAGGAAAACAGGCTAATTTCACAAAAACCAAGCAATTGAAAATTACAAAAAATGATATTAAATAGATAAACAATAAGGCTCCTCTACATCAAGACATGCAAGAGATGCAGCATTTTCTCAACAATGTTTCATTTGAATTTCATTTCTCATCTTCCTCAGATGTCACTCATTGGCTGACAGCCCAACGATGATGTGGACTTTATTACCCCACAAACCCCAGCTTTGCTATCAGTGCAGTTCAGTCGTGTTTATATCCTACATTGATGTGTAAGCATGCTCCAGCGAACACAGGAGGGGGCTCGCTGTCTGCAAATAAAGACGGCTCATTTTAAATCTCCCCAAATATATTGAGGCTGAACCTGAACTTTGAATTCTCTGCTCCCATTATAACCTTGGCGATCTTGTTAAAGTTGTGAATGCAGAATTATAAATACGATGTAACTGGTTTGCAGTTAATGAATGATCCCTTAATGTGGCCAAAGCTAATGACATGTTATTCAGTACAGAGTCTGAGAGCAGAAACGACTGCATTACGGATCTGCAATACAGAGATAGAGAGAGTTGGTGCATGTACATTTTTAGGACTGCTTGTTGACGAAAAACTCAATTGGAAGCAGCATATAAATTATGTACAGAATAAACTGTCAAAAACAAAAGGTATTTTGTATCATACTAAGAACATTCTTGAAGAAAAGATACTCTTTATAACAGTCTATTTCTCCCTTAGAAACTACTGCTCCGAAATATGAGGAAACACGTACTCAACAAATCTACACAAAAGAACAACATTACGAATAGTCTGTGGTGTTGGTAAATATGAACACACAACTCAATCTATTGAGATGTGTTGAGATAGTGCAGCTTAAACAGTACTGATTATTTTCCATAAGAAAATGCATACTAACATCAAAAGCAGTTCCAAACCACAGCGTGAACATTCGGATGTAAACACTTGAAAATAAGTGTTCACAATGTTTATATGCAATTATGCATATATTATTATTATTATTATCATTATTATTAATTTGCCAAGTACATGTGTACTATGTATATATTTATATATAGTATTTTAATTTCCAAAAAAAGATAGTTGAAACTGCTATTGACATGTGCAGAAAATGACCCTATAACTAGTTTTCGTATATATATATATATGCATTTATTGTTTTCCTGCCCTAACTTTTATTTAATTTGTTCTCCTGTTTTCTTCATTTCTATACGTTTTTGACGCAATAATGCCGCTGTATTAGGATGATGCACGGGAGGGCTACTTTCCATAAGCGATGCTTCAGCCCTCCCACTTCTACTCATTTTGTTTATCTTTCTGTGGATGAATTAAACTTTTTTAGTTTTTTGGATGAAAAAAAAAATACTTTCAGCTTGGGGGCCCCCTAGTGGTACACAGCGGCCACTCAGGTAACGGCACTGAAACAACCAACACTTTCAGAGGCTTTCAAAAGGAAAGAGAAACGGCCCCAGAACAGTGAAAAGGCCAAACAATAACAGCCAGATAGCTGAATTCATCGCGTTGGATGACCAGCCGTTATCTGTTACCTTTTTTCTCTTAATGCATTGCATAAAGATCGGATCGGGAAAAATCGGTATCGGCAGATTGTCAAAATCAAATGATCGGAATCGGATCGGGAGCAAAAAAAGGTGATCGGGACATCCCTAATTATATTATTGCCTCTGCATTGGATAGTATTCTGCCCTTGCGTATGCATCGCACTGCATAGCTTAACAGATAGCTAACAAAGACGCAGAAGACAGTTGTTGAGTTGACCATTTACTGAGGCTTGAAATTGTAAAAGTGCAAGAATAAACAGAAGAATACAACACAAGTTACACAATTTAAATAATACACGTGCAACATAATGCAAATAGAGTGCAGTATAATCAACAGCCTATGCTAAGAAGGAGCTATGTCCGTTAGCTTAGCAGCTAGTTAGCTTAGCAGCTAGTTAGCTTAGCTTATCTTAAACATTGAAACCACACAATCAATTAAACCACATTTTTGAAACACATAACTTGGCACACAGGTAAGTTTGTACTTACAGACAGATCTACTCCAAGGATTAAAACAAAATGATCTGTGGCATAGAACTGAGCTACGATGTGCTCTGCATGGCATTGCTGTGTAAACTAAAACACAAGGAGAGTCGCGCTATTTGGTGCCTTAAAGCTACAGTACCGACTTGTGCCACTAGGGGGTGCCAATACCCTATGGTGTCAGAACAGATAGGGTTATACCTTCATAATTAACTACGTCTGAAAGCAGAAGTCGAGGGCAAGTCTCTTCAGTGCGCATGTCAAGGCTTTCCCCACTGTATCGTTAGTTTAATAGGTTTATTTTCCCGCTACTCCCCCCCCCCTACCCGACTTGTAAAGCGACCTTGGGTTTCCTGAAAGGCGCTATACAAATATGATATATTATTATTTATGTCACAAAATGAGATGCATTGTGGGACATATAGTTTATGGGCAAGATGCTTCTGTAAAATAAGATAAGCTGGACCTTTATGAATCCCTGTGGGGACATCCGGTAGTTTAACAGCAACAGGGTGAGATTGAAAAACAGGACAGCACAGATTCACACAGAATACAATTAAGGATACAAATAAGAAATAACTATAAAATAAGAAATTAATTAAAATGAACATATATAGATATACCGTAAAGTAGCATGTAACCGTATAATATTATATTCTTTGCAAGCTCTTGCGGGCCACATGAAATGAAGTCGCGGGCTGGATTTGGCCCCCGGGCCTTGAGTTTGACACCCCTCCTCTCAGCTCTTCATATTAAAACCTAAGACTCATCAAACATGGGAAAGAACTGAAGCTAAGAACTGAAGCTGAAAAGCAGAGTTCACAGTGAAGCATAGAGACGGCTCTCACACAGCCTGGATACACACTGGATCTCCACCTGGATGTGACCAATCAGAGAGCCTCCCATTGGATACTCACTGCAGTGATGTGTCTCAGTTATTTAACCCTAGCTGATGTGGTGAGCAGCTTCTCATTTCTCCACCGGGTCTGAAGACACATCCTGTGGTCGTGGAAAGGATCGGTTTCAGAAGCGTCAAACGATCGGCCTGCATCAAGCAAAGAACCCCACTAAGCCGCTGAAACCACTAAAGGTGACGGGTGACGGGGCAACAGGGATCCAGATCGACCCTGTTCCAGAGCGACGGGGCATCAGGGATCCAGATCGACCCTGTTCCAGAGCGACGGGGCATCAGGGATCCAGATCGACCCTGTTCCAGAGCGACGGGGCATCAGGGATCCAGATCGACCCTGTTCCAGAGCGACGGGGCATCAGGGATCCAGATCGACCCTGTTCCAGAGCGACGGGGGCATCAGGGTGAGAAGAGGGGCATCAGGGTGAGAAGAGGGGCGGAGGGAGTGATGCGCCATCATGCCCGCCGTGCTTCACCAGAAGCTCACAGCTCCTGCAGGAAGTCCGCAGGCTGAAACAGGAAGCAGACGTTAGGCAGCCGTTCAGGTGAAATCCACCAGCAGCCCACTAGGAGTGGAGCGCACCAGATGGGCGTAAAAAAGTAGGGCTTAACTCTAACGTCGGGCTGAGCTACGTCCGACGTAGTGATTCGAATTTACACCGAGTGCACCAAACTAGTCTCGGGCGCAGCTGCGCCTGGTCTTAAGATGGCGTCCACGTGAATACACGCAAAACAGTAATTGTTGCCAAGCAACGCCATTTTACAAACTCAGAGGACCGCAGAGAAGAGGGAAGTCCCACACCCACAGCGTCAGCGATGACTCGAGGGGAATCCCAAATGGCCGCACCCCGAAAGAGAAAGAGGGATTTGTCAGAGCTCCAGCGGGAACTGACGGAGAAAGAAGTCGGTGCTGGAGGGCCAATGGAACTTGTCTTATCGCCCGACATGCAGTTGTGCGATGAACATTAATCATGTCTCCCACAGTATTTTGAAAGGCCCCGTTCGCGTAGAATCTGAGCGCAATCAGCACCTGCAAGGTTGGGGAGAGCGCAGCGTTTCGGTCTGATCCGTGCTGGAGTTGAGAGGAGATCTCCTCCTCCTTCTAAATCAAAATGGCTTGTCTGCCGAAACGAAACCTCTCTCTCAGTTCACTGAATAGATGTCCAGTGGGTTTGTTCGATCACGGACGACTCTCTCTCTTCTTAATTCCCTTGCATTGTTAAACATGTAAACAAGACGCTCTGCCATCGTTATTATCCTTCTCGCCTGTTTTACGTTACTATGGATACTAGTCTCTCTTTCCGATTTACGCCTGCTCCATACTTGGCGTAAAAGTTACACCCTGGGCGCAACGCATACAGGGCTTGAGTCTAAGTGGTGCACTAGTCATGACTTTAGTTTGGTCTTAACCTTCGGTTCTACGACGGACGTAGAGTTACGCCCAGTTTACGCCCAGCTGGTGCACTCCACTCCTGGGGCCCCTGGGCACTGAGCGCTCATGGGCCCCCCCCCAACCCACGTACCAATAAGTAACACCACGCCTACCCAATCCCACCAACATGACCAATATTTAGAATGTTCAGTCAATCTGTCAAATCGCACCTAAAAGCCGGGTCCGATGAACTCGAACCGTCACCCTGCTCTGTGACGTCCTCGTCAGGCTCGTCTTCCTCGTCTTCCTCCTCTTCTACCCGCTGCTGCGTTAGCATGCTAGGTTCAAGGCTAACATTGCTCGCTAGCTCAACAACATCCTCCGTGACCGCCGCCACTGTTCCTTGTGGTTGTTGCTGGCCTATTTCGTCACTTTTTGCTTTTTTGAAAAAGCAATTTATTGTTGGCAAATGTTTTATTGCAGCCGCCACTCTCTCTTCTTTGTCTTTCTCTTCGCAGCCCCCCCGCTGGGCGTTTGGCTACCAGCACCATCCATGATTTCTGCTCACGTGACAAAATGTGACATGAGTGAGGGTGGGGCTGTGAGTCGGCTATACACCGCCGCCGCGTAGTAATACATTTGAGCGCATACATAGTGAGACCTACAGTACAGAGACGGTTTAGAAAATATATTAATTTGACCCTATAGAAAAGCTGTGTTATTTATAGCGAAGAGTGAGTGCCATTTAAAACAATCTATGATGAGTGAGGTTGTGCCCGAAAAAAAAAAAAATAATAATAATTAATACATTTTTTTTTTTTTTTTTTTAAATCTTGTCACTGAGGGCCCTCTTTGCTCAAGGGCCCCTGGGCACTTGCCCAGGTTTCCCATATGGTTAATCCGGCCTTGGGTGTGCTGGATCCTCCCTCCAGTCCTTTACTGTCGAACACAAGCAGATTAATGCTGCCTCTAACAACTGTTTTCATCATCGACCCTTTTCTTCATTCATGTTCAACACATCAGAGAAGTGCATCCCGGTTCCTCCGAGTGCAACGAGGTGCTTTCAGAAGTCCACAGATATTCACTTTGATGTAAACAGAGGGAGGAAGCAGCTCTTCAGACTAGAGAGACACTCTGCATGTATCTTTCATTATGGATCCGTGGACTGACTGATGTTTATTACATTGATTTAGAAATGGACTCGATACATTCGCAGCTGTAGATCGGACACCTTGTTCACATTGTGGTCAGTCTGGTGGAGCTGCTGTGTGTTTCAGGAACCAGCAGATGGCGCTGCAGACTGGAGACTCAGTGTAGCCTGATGCAGGCTGAACGAGGGAGAAGTGGAACGGGCTCTGTCCGTCAGCGCGCGGACAGTGTTAGTGTTTTAGGGGAAGTGGTTCATTTATTTCATTACGTGTGTTCAAAGAAGTGCAAAAGAGGAACTGATGACATCGTTTTCAGCACGGCCACGTTCCCGTTTCTCTGCAACTTGCCTCTCTCATGAGGATGTATCCCAACCCAGTCTCACGGCATTTCCTGTTCACAACACGTATTTTAATCTATTGATTCGTATTCACCAACACGATTTGCCCCTTTCTATCGTGTTGCACAGCACGATTTTAAAAGTAATATATTTCTCCTGCCTGCAGCACGTCTTTTTCTCCGGTCGGGTCGAGGAAGACCGGAAGCTGTGTGGTTCATAAAAACATGTTCTTACTCAATATCAAGCCACAGTTATTGCTTTTATTTTAAATCGTATAATTTCGGACTTTTGTTGCTGTGAGGAAAATAAATGGGGCTCAGAGCCTCAGGATACTGAAATCTGTATATTTTTAAATATTTTTTCCTTCTAATTTGTTATTCTTTTCAAAATAACACTCTGTTATTTACTCACCAATAACACACAATTATCCTTGCTTTTATTTATTGGTTTAATTCCATAATCTCGGGCTTTTTTGGCGTCCGTCAGGAACTGAATTTCAAAATAAAAATAACCGGAAACAGACGTAGGCCTGTAAGGGACATTTCGAGCATCATTGCGATTGTCAACATTTCTGAGTTTAGGATGGCCGAAGACACTACACTACCCAGAATCCCCAGCTATCGGTTAGGACTACAGTCCCCGTAAGGTTACGCAGAGCGTCAAACAGCTGTGTGAAATGGAACGAAACCACGCCAGACTATCCAAAACTGGAATCGAACGCCCCCCAGAACTACACATGCTGGCTATTGTGTTTCGCAAAATGTTCTATGGGACGTCTCAACTGAACGTTTTCGTTTTTCCCACAATTAGAAGTTGCCATTATTAAACACATTGGTGTTATCACATGTAAAACATAATTAATAAATGGGTGAAAATCGCTTGTGTCCATAATGCGCAGCATTAATATATACCCACATGACCGCTCATTGCTACTCTGTAATTCTACTCCACGACAATTCAGAGGTTAACCTGGTATGTTTACTCCACTGCATTTATTTGAGTTACTTTGCAGATTCTGATTAATGATGTGAAATATAAACAACCCTTAAATCAGACTTTAGTTACACCTGAGTGAAATGCAGGTAAGGTGATTGTGAAGTGCCAACAATCAGGAGAGATGTTTGATAGTTGGTGCTTGAGAAGACTACACATGTATCTGCAATTGACATGAATGGAAACGAGTAATAAAGTATATTCATTACTCGTTATTCTCTACTAATAGTTCATTAAAGACTGTATATTATGGCTATTTTCACATCCCTTTCAAGATTTTCAAAGGTTTATTGACATATCATACACAACTACGGTGTAGTTATGCAATGAATGAAAAACTTGGGTCACAGGTTCCTCAACAGTGCATTACAAGACATCTATCAATATGTGTGTACCTCCACCATTAAACTGTCATATTCTGCACATTTCTTATTCTATCTACATAAGAGTATAATTAATGTGTATAATATCAGTTAAAATAAGTGCTTCAACATAGTTAACATTGCAGGAAAGCAATATATTAGACGTTAATTACTTTGTCAGGCTTAATATTTAATATTTAATGTTTAAATAAAGGTTAATCCGTTTTTCTGTTTTGCACCTCCTCCTATTAATATCTGTGTACATCCTGCACTAAACTGTTTTATTGTAGAGATCACTTATAGTATCTTCTTGATTTTTTATATTCTATATTTCTATATTTATACTTTCCCCCTATGAAAGTATGTACTCTTAATTCAGTTCAGTCAAGATCTGAGTACTTCTACTTTTACTCAAGTACAAGATCTGAGTACTTCTACTTGTACTCAAGTACAAGATCTGAGTACTTCTACTTGTACTCAAGTACAAGATCTGAGTACTTCTACTTTTACTCAAGAACAAGATCTGAGTACTTCTACTCTAACTGAAGATGTGAGTACTCTTACTGAAGATGTGAGTACTTGTGAGTACTCCTCCCTCTGGTCTTCAGGAGCTAACTACCAACAGGAAGTGATGATGGCAGCGCTCACAGAGACTCCGTGGAGACGTTACATATTACATGAATAAAAGAAGATGACCTCACCGGCTCAGGAGCCTCCAGCTTCTTCCAAGCCCACATCCTGTGAAGACAGATTATCAACAGCTTGTAACGATGACACCGAATGGAGTGATGGGGATGCAAGACAGTGGTGTGTGCGTGCGTGTGTGTGTGTGTGCGTGCGTGTGTGTGTGCGTGTGTGTTGTGCGTGCGTGCGTGTGTGTGTGTTGTGTGTGCGTGCGTGTGTGCGTGTGCGTGTGTGTGTGTGCGTGTGTGTGTGCGCGCGTGTGTGTGTGTGTGTGTGTGCGTGTGTGTGCGTGCGTGTTTGTGTGTGCGTGTGTGCGTGTGTGTGTGCGCGTGCGTGTGTGTTTGTGTGCGCGTGTGTGTGTGTTTGTGTGTGCGTGTGTGTGTGCGCGTGTGTGTGCATGTGCGTGTGTGTTTGTGTGCATGTGCGTGCGCGTGTGCATGCGTGCGTGTGTGCGTGTGTGTGCGTGTGTGTGTGTGTGTGCGTGCGTGTGTGCGTGCGTGTGTGTTTGTGTGTGCGTGCGTGTGTGTGTGTATGTGTGCGTGCGTGCGTGTGTGCGTGTGTGCGTGGGTGTGTGTGTGCGTGTGTGTGCGTGTGTGTGTGCGTGTGTGTGCGTGTGTGTGTGCGTGCGTGTGTGCGTGCGTGTGTGTTTGTGTGTGCGTGCGTGTGTGTGTGTATGTGTGCGTGCGTGCGTGTGTGCGTGTGTGCGTGGGTGTGTGTGCGTGTGTGTGCGTGTGTGTGTGCGTGTGTGTGCGTGCGTGTTTGTGTGTGCGTGCGTGTGTATGTGCGCGTGTGTGTGCATGTGCATGTGCGCGTGTGTGCGCGTGTGTGCGTGTGTGTGTGCGCGTGTGTGCGTGTGTGTGTGTGTGCATGTGTGTTTGTGTGCATGTGCGTGCGTGTGTGCGTGCGCGTGTGTGTGTGTGCGTGTGTGTGTGTGTGCGTGTGTGTGCGTGCGTGTTTGTGTGTGCGTGTGTGCGTGTGTGTGCGTGTGTGCGTGTGTGTGCGTGTGTGTTTGTGTGTTTGTGTGTGCGTGTGTGCGTGTGTGTGCGTGTGTGCGTGTGTGTGCTTGTGTGTTTGTGTGTTTGTGTGTGCGTGTGTGCGCGCGTGTGCGTGTGTGTTTGTGTGCATGTGCGTGCGTGTGTGCGTGCGTGTGTGTGTGTGCGCGCGTGTGCGTGTGTGCGTGTGTGTGTGTGTGTGCGTGTGTGTGTGTGCGTGCGTGTGTGCGTGCTTTTGTGTGTGTGCGTGCGTGTGTGTGTGCGTGTGTGTGCGTGTGTGTGCGTGTGTGTGTGCGTGTGTGTGCGTGCGTGTGTGTTTGTGTGTGCGTGTGTGTGCGCGTATGTGTGTGCATGTGCGTGTGTGTGCGTGTGTGTGTGTGTGCGCGTGTGTGTGCATGTGCGTGTGTGTTTGTGTGCGCGCGTGTGTGTGTGTGCGTGCATGTGTGCGTGCATGTGTGTGCGTGTGTGCGTGCGTGTGTGTGTGTGTGTGTGTGTGTGCATGTGTGCGTGCATGTGTGTGCGTGTGTGTGTGTGCATGTGCATGCGTGCGTGTGTGCGTGCGTGTGTGCGTGCGTGTGTGCACACGTGTGTGTGTGCGCGCGTGTGTGCGTGCGTGCGTGTGTGCGTGTGTGTGCGTGCGTGTGTGCGCGCGTGTGTGTGTGCGCGTGCGTGTGTGTGTGTGTGCTCAGCGACCTTCTGATGAGGATGGCTGCCACTGTGAGGATGAGCACGGTGTGCAGAGTGAAGAGCACCAGGCGAACCAGCAGCAGGGGGTCCAGAGGTCCTGGAAACAGAGAGTCAACAACTACACCTCCCAGCATGCTTTTCAACAATCACTGAGCTGTCTCTCCTGTGCCATCTTTCAATCAATCCTTTAAGATTCTTTATTTGAACATGTTGTACAAGTTCAGTCAAATAAATGTCATTCAGTATCACTAGCAGCTGAGAATTATGGGTATTGTAGTATTTATACCCGTTTTACAAACGGACAGAACATTTTTTTTCTGTGTTGGACCCTGAAGGCCTCATCTCCCTCGTAAGCTAAAGGAGGCTAATGTTGGGCTATAAAGGAACTACAGCACGGTCACATGACTTCACGTCACCACCGCTAAGCTAAAGGAGGCTAATGTTGGGCTATAAAGGAACTACAGCACGGTCACATGACTTCACGTCACCACCGCTAAGCTAAAGGAGGCTAATGTTGGGCTATAAAGGAACTACAGCACGGTCACATGACTTCACGTCACCACCGCTAAGCTAAAGGAGGCTAATGTTGGGCTATAAAGGAACTACAGCACGGTCACATGACTTCACCACCGCTAAGCTAAAGGAGGCTAATGTTGGGCTATAAAGGAACTACAGCACGGTCACATGACTTCACGTCACCACCGCTAAGCTAAAGGAGGCTAATGTTGGGCTATAAAGGAACTACAGCACGGTCACATGACTTCACGTCACCACCGCTAAGCTAAAGGCGGCTAACTTTGGGCTATAAAGGAACTACAGCTCCGTCACATGACTTCACGTCACCACCGCTAAGCTAAAGGAGGCTAATGTCGGGCTATAAAGGAACTACAGCACGGTCACATGACTTCACGTCACCACCGCTAAGCTAAAGGAGGCTAATGTCGGGCTATAAAGGAACTACAGCACGGTCACATGACTTCACGTCACCACCGCTAAGCTAAAGGAGGCTAATGTTGGGCTATAAAGGAACTACAGCACGGTCACATGACTTCACGTCACCACCGCTAAGCTAAAGGAGGCTAATGTTGGGCTATAAAGGAACTACAGCACGGTCACATGACTTCACATCACCACCGCTAAGCTAAAGGAGGCTAATGTTGGGCTATAAAGGAACTACAGCACGGTCACATGACTTCACGTCACCACCGCTAAGCTAAAGGTGGCTAATGTTGGGCTATAAAGGAACTACAGCACGGTCACATGACTTCACGTCACCACCGCTAAGCTAAAGGAGGCTAATGTTGGGCTATAAAGGAACTACAGCACGGTCACATGACTTCACGTCACCACCGCTAAGCTAAAGGTGGCTAATGTTGGGCTATAAAGGAACTACAGCACGGTCACATGACTTCACGTCACCTCCGCTAAGCTAAAGGCGGCTAATGTTGGGCCATAAAGGAACTACAGCACGGTCACAAGACTTCACGTCACCACCGCTAAGCTAAAGGTGGCTAATGTTGGACGTGATTACGTTTCGTCGTCTCATTTAAACACTTGTTAGCAACCGCCTTTTTTAAAAGTCATCAGTGGGGTACTTACTGACGTATTTTATCTGGTAGAACAAACCGTTAAAATCTCACGGACCTTAAATCTTATTATATTTGAGAATACATAATTATTTTTCTCAAATAAACTGATGAACCAAACCTCCGTCTGCAGCCTCCACATGCAGGCTGTACGGCAGAGACTCTGTCCGGGGGTCGTTCTTCAAAGCACAGGTGTAGTTCCCAGAATCCTTTGCAGTCAGAGCGCCGAGCCTGACGGCGGGGCCGGACTGAGGGAGGGCGTGGCCGTCTCTGGACCAGGCGACCTCCAGCTGGTGGAAAGTGCAGCGTGCAGAGCAGAGCAGAGAGGCGGCTCCGTCCGGCTCACTGGAGTTCTGGATCTGCATGGGATCCCCGTCTAGAGGACAGAAAGAGGTTCCGTTGACTTGCAGCCTCTCGACTTCAGGTGGCGCTTTATTACTCCTGACTTTCCTTGTAATCACAATTACACGATCACTACATCGGCATTATTACAGGGACTGAAGTGAAACGATTTAATCAAATCAAGGCAAGGAAAGAATGCCCCAGAATATCTCCACCATGAAGGAAAGAGTCTGAGTCCGTGAGCCCTGTCTGTGAAGGCTAACGTCGTAGCTGCTGCACGAACACTCAAAAGGACGTCCTCTAAACTCGGCCTAACTAGATGTCATTGTTTACATGTGACGTGTTCCCCGTGTGTTTCCCCTGTAGCTCCTCCCCCTTCCCCTGACGCTGGTTTTAAAGCGTGCTATGAAGGAAATGTATTATTATCATTAGGAGGCGTCTGCCGCGGGGACCGCTGTGGTTCTGCCGCTCAGCCCAAGACGTGTGTTCACTTGTTGACTTGAAACAACTCCAGTGGATTTGATTCCTGTCTTCTGTGTTGTGTCTGGGTCAATGGTGGATTCGTGTGTTAGCCCCAGGGCCACCTCAGGGTGGGGCGTAGCAGGTCATCAGCCTACAGGTCAGACTATATCAGCACGAACAGGAACACTTGGTTGGAAGACACCAACAATAAAATAATACATATATACAAAATACGCATTTAGTTAATTCACGCTGTCTGCGTCGCTGCTGTTACCCGGTCAGCATTATGGATGTGGATGCTCATTAATAATAAGTGTTACCATAGCAACACGATGCTCTTACCACTGACTGTGACTCTCACTCCTCTTTGGCCAGTAAAAGCCGCTCTGCGGTCGTTAGCTTCCACTCTGAAGCGAAGAGTTGCCTCGTCTCTCGGCTGTAGAGCTGAGATCTGGAGGGAGCAGCTTCCCCGCTTGTCTCCCAGGTATCTGTAGCGAGGGTCGTTCCTCTCTGAGTCGCTCTCTGAGTCGCTGTCGTACACAGACGGAGTTACGCCATGACAATGTTAAATGGTTCCGGCACCAGATGACTCTCCGGACCTCTATCAGAACTTCTCCATCTTCGTCCTTCACAGACTTCAGTGCTGAGAAGGTGCAGGGGAGGGTGACCGTGGACCCTTTCACGCCACAGACCGGACCTGGATAGTTCACACGTTGACCCAAAGCACCTGGAGACGCAACAAGGAAAACATACTTCAGTTTCTACAATCTCTCCGAGTGTGAAGAGAGATGTGTGCTCTGCTCCCATGGCAACGGGACGACAGCACCGGAGAGACAGACGTGTTTGGACCGAGAGCCGCTCGGACTGTCGGACCCCCCCCCCCCCTGCATGACAGAGATCAGTCTAGCCGTACAGACACCCTGACAGCAGCCTACCTGCCAGCAGGACCATGGAGCCCAGGAGGATGTGTCCGTCCCTTCCTGCCATCCTTCGTTTCTCTGGGACTCTCTCCGACCGGTCCGGTTTTACTGAAATATGTTTCAGTAAAACTTCTTGGGCCACTTCCTGACTTCCTGCTCTCGCCCTCTTTCCGAGAACTGTCCCCTTACCCCATCAGTGAACACATCGACAGCGCGGCGGGCACTTCCCCAAAACACACGACCACAGTGGTTTGATAATACAAGGGTTGGTCCTCACTGACAGTTCCCCCAAAACACGCCAAGCTGCAAGGATGCAGACTAGTCACCTTACGGCGACATTCGCCGTTTTTAATCCAAAATAGGTTGTTTGGGGTATGGGGGGGGGGGCGAGCACATTTTATATATTAGCTGTGTGCTCGAGTCCTCCTGTCTGCTGCTCCGCGATGAGGGTCTAGCTTCAGCAGCTACATTACCTACTGTTACGGTGTGTGAAGCAGGTAGGACCCAAATGCAGATTAACGTACAAATAATTCCTTTATTCCAAGGCTATGCTGACAAATACAGAACAGAACACTCACCGAGGACAAGCCAAATCACAAGACGAACCGACACTGAACACTGGGAGACAGGGGCATTTAAACACAGGGTAACTAGACACAGGTGGGAACAATCAGGGGCGGGGCTGACACTGATGAGCACAGGAGACACACAAGGAGTGACAGGTGAACACAATCAGGACATTAGACACACCAGGGAAACTAACGACATAGAACCCAAACCAAGACATAG
Source organism: Pseudochaenichthys georgianus (assembly GCF_902827115.2). Lineage (NCBI taxonomy): Eukaryota > Metazoa > Chordata > Actinopteri > Perciformes > Channichthyidae > Pseudochaenichthys > Pseudochaenichthys georgianus. Next base: position 42,991 of record NW_027263464.1, read on the forward strand.
AAAACGTGACATAACACAATAATCGTAACACCTACGGTGCGTTCGTTAACAGTAACTGTGCGGAGTCACTGTGGCACAGACTGGAGCGCTGGTAGAACAGCTCAGGTGGTGAACAGCTCAGCTGGTGAACAGCTGGTGGAACAGCTCAGCTGGTGAACAGCTGGTGGAACAGCTCAGGTGGTGAACAGCTGGTGGAACAGCTCAGGTGGTGAACAGCTGTTGGAACAGCTCAGGTGGTGAACAGCTGGTGGAACAGCTCAGCTGGTGAACAGCTGGTGGAACAGCTCAGGTGGTGAACAGCTCAGGTGGGGAACAGCTGGTGGAACAGCTCAGCTGGTGAACAGCTGGTGGAACAGCTCAGCTGGTGAACAGCTCAGGTGGTGAACAGCTGGTGGAACAGCTCAGGTGGTGAACAGCTGTTGGAACAGCTCAGGTGGTGAACAGCTCAGGTGGTGAACAGCTGGTGGAACAGCTCAGCTGGTGAACAGCTGGTGGAACAGCTCAGGTGGTGAACAGCTGTTGGAACAGCTCAGGTGGTGAACAGCTCAGGTGGGGAACAGCTGGTGGAACAGCTCAGCTGGTGAACCAACACATCCTCACTCCCAGGTCGGCCTATGTTGACGTTATGTCAAGTCCCCTGCCGGCTTTTTCCAACGCAAGGGGGGGGGCCTTAGCGTCCATTTTCAACGCAAGGGGGGGGGCCTTAGCGTCCATTTTCAATGCAAGGGGGGGGGGCCTTAGCGTCCATTTTCAGCTTTCCGGGATGTCCATGTGCTTCTATGGACGCTCATGGAAGCATGGCATTCGTTTGTGTCGACTGCCCTTAAAGGCAATGTGAGCGTCCATTCTCATTGGATAGCGGAGAATTGTACACCCGGATGTAAGTATTCCCCTTACTGTCGATTGATGTCACAGTGATATCTGCACTACTCATCGACTAAAAAACACCAGATTATCCTTGTTAATTACACAACATTGATTGGTTTAAATTGTGTGCAATGCTTTTGTATTTTTCCCCTTCGATTCGGAGAAACAAATCTTTTTTCGGAGTAAAGGATGGCAGAAGACACTACACTACCCAGAATCCCCAGCTATCATTTCTCCCTGCAGAAAAAGAAAACATGGCCGAACTTCGTTTTATTCTCGGTGGAAAATGCCTATTTTAAAGTTAGTTTGGCATTAAAATGCGTTTTGATGTCATTTGATGCGAGAAATATGAGTTGTTATTTCAGATTATGTGTGCAGTGGATGTACATGATCTTTAGTTTGCTAGTTATTACGAAGATTACTTCAGGAAATTGCGTCCAACGTTTTCATTGTTACCAAGGTGGTTGCTAGGGACGCTGCTATCGATATTATTTCTGTTATGTTGTGTAACTGTTTAATGGTGTTATCTTTATTGCTACCCCCTTCCCCGTCAATGTATAGTGTTGGTCCACAGCGCAAACATATTAGTTTAACAAAATCCGCATCTAAAGATACGTTATTTCCCCCTCTGCAATTCCAGTCTCACATCTCACAGCACATCGTCATTAACAAATACCGGAAACAGACCGAAAACATTTAAAGAAAAGAAAATAATACCTTATTCCGAGTGTGCTTGCTTTTCTCTTTGAAAGTCATCACATAACGGCATTGTAATACACGGTTCGGCTGCATTAAATATTACATATCTGCCGTAGTTCTGTATTTATAGAGCCCTGACGAGAAGACAAACATGAGGAACTGAAAACGTGACGTGGATCATAAATATATCAGCCATTAAACAACATCTTACATTTATTTTCACACAATACGTCTCCTTGCAGTATCAACACTAATTCGGCTCACTTTTATATTTGATCCAATTGGTAGATAGGCTGTATTTACACCATAAAGGTGCACAGCTGATATAAAGAGACACCTGGTGGTTAAAGCATGTTATTGAATTTAATTATTTTTGTTATTAGATATTAATAGGATCCCTATAAAGTATATTCATTACTCGTTATTCTCTACTAATAGTTAATTAAAGACTGTATATAATGACTATTTTGCACATCCCGTTCAAGATTTCATGATGTTCTAAGGTTTATTGACATATCATATAGGCCTACACAACTGTGGTGTAGTTCTGCACTGAATGAAAAACTTGGGTTGCAGGTTCCTCAATAGTGCATTACAAGACATCTATCAATATGTGTGCATACCTCCAGCAATGTTAACTATGTTGAAGCACTTATTTTAACTGATATTATACATAATGTATTATACTCTTATAGATGTATGTAGATATTTCATCTCCGGCCTTGTCAGGTATTGAACAATCAATACATAAAGAACACAGAATTGTTGAATATAAAACACAGAATTTGTGTGATTATACTAAATGATTTTCAAATAAACACCACTGCATATTTAACTGTTACACATGCTGATGTAACGCAAATGTTCCAACTTGGGATCAATAAAGTATATCTTATCTTAAGCTGATCGATGGCTACTGCCATATTTGCAAAATGTGCCTCTGAACCTTGACAAGTGCATGTTTCAGGCTCATCAATTAATGTAATGTAATGTTATCACAGGGGTCACACACATAAGACCAGCTGTTAAATAAAGCTCTTCTGACCTTAGCTGGCGTGTGGGTATATATATATTAATACTGCCCATAATGGGCACAAGCAATTTTCACCCATTTATTAATTATATGTTTTAAATGTGAGTGTTTCCTGTCCCCTAAACCTCCAGGGATGTACACAGTTTAATACTGGCAACTTCTTATTATGGGAAATACGAAAACGTCTTTTAAAACTACAACTCCCAGTAGAGACGTGCCATAGAGAACATGTTGCGAAACAGAATAGCCAGCATGTGTAGTTCTGGGGACGGGGTGGGGGAGGGGGGACGCGGTGGACCCGTTCAAATCCAGTTTTGAACAGTCTGCCGTGGTTCCATCCCATTTCAAGTGCTGTTCGAGGCTCGGTAACCCTCGGAGCACACTCTCCAATCACAGAGCTTGAGGACTATCACGGGGTTTGTCAAACAGAGCACATGGTGTAGTCCAAACGATAGCTGGGGATTCTGGGTAGTGTAGTGTCTTCATTGCCTTTAAGGGCAGTTGACACAAACGAATGCCGTGCTTCCATGAGCGTCCATAGGAGCACATGGACATCCCGGAAAGCTGAAAATGGACGCTAAGGCCCCCCCCCTTGCGTTGAAAATGGACGCTAAGGCCCCCCCCCTTGCGTTGAAAATGGACGCTAAGGCCCCCCCCCTTGCGTTGAAAATGGACGCTAAGGCCCCCCCCCTTGCGTTGAAAATGGACGCTAAGGGCCCCCCCCCTTGCGTTGAAAATGGACGCTAAGGGCCCCCCCCTTGCGTTGAAAATGGACGCTAAGGCCCCCCCCCCTTGCGTTGGAAAAAGCCGGCAGGGGACTTGACATAACGTCAACATAGGCCGACCTGGGAGTGAGGATGTGTTGGGTGAACAGCTGGTAGAACAGCTCAGGTGGTGGAACAGCTCAGGTGGTGAACAGCTGTTGGAACAGCTCAGGTGGGGAACAGCTGTTGGAACAGCTCAGGTGGTGAACAGCTCAGGTGGTGAACAGCTGGTGGAACAGCGTAGGTGGTGAACAGCTGGTGGAACAGCTCAGGTGGTGAACAGCTGTTGGAACAGCTCAGGTGGTGAACAGCTGGTGGAACAGCTCAGGTGGTGAACAGCTGGTGGAACAGCTCAGGTGGTGAACAGCTGGTGGAACAGCTCAGGTGGTGAACAGCTGGTGGAACAGCTCAGGTGGTGAACAGCTGGTGGAACAGCTCAGGTGGTGAACAGCTGGTGGAACAGCTCAGGTGGTGAACAGCTGGTGGAACAGCTCAGGTGGTGAACAGCTCAGGTGGTGAACAGCTGGTAGAACAGCGTAGGTGGTGAACAGCTGGTGGAACAGCTCAGGTGGTGAACAGCTGTTGGAACAGCTCAGGTGGTGAACAGCTGGTGGAACAGCTCAGGTGGTGAACAGCTCAGGTGGTGAACAGCTGGTGGAACAGCGTAGGTGGTGAACAGCTGTTGGAACAGCTCAGGTGGTGAACAGCTCAGGTGGTGAACAGCTGTTGGAACAGCTCAGGTGGTGAACAGCTCAGGTGGTGAACAGCTGGTGGAACAGCTCAGGTGGGGAACAGCTGGTGGAACAGCTCAGGTGGTGAACAGCTGGTGGAACAGCTCAGGTGGTGAACAGCTGGTAGAACAGCTCAGGTGGTGAACAGCTCAGGTGGTGAACAGCTGGTGGAACAGCGTAGGTGGTGAACAGCTGTTGGAACAGCTCAGGTGGTGAACAGCTCAGGTGGTGAACAGCTGTTGGAACAGCTCAGGTGGTGAACAGCTCAGGTGGTGAACAGCTGGTGGAACAGCTCAGGTGGGGAACAGCTGGTGGAACAGCTCAGGTGGTGAACAGCTGGTGGAACAGCTCAGGTGGTGAACAGCTGGTGAAACAGCTCAGGTGGTGAACAGCTCAGGTGGTGAACAGCTGGTGGAACAGCTCAGGTGGTGAACAGCTGTTGGAACAGCTCAGGTGGTGAACAGCTGGTGGAACAGCTCAGGTGGTGAACAGCTCAGGTGGTGAACAGCTGGTAGAACAGCTCAGGTGGTGGAACAGCTGGTGGAACAGCTCAGGTGGTGAACAGCTGGTGGAACAGCTCAGGTGGTGAACAGCTGGTGGAACAGCTCAGTTGGTGAACAGCTGGTGGAAAAGCTCAGGTGGTGAACAGCTGGTAGAACAGCTCAGGTGGTGAACAGCTGTTGGAACAGCTCAGGTGGTGAACAGCTGGTGGAACAGCTCAGTTGGTGAACAGCTGGTGGAACAGCTCAGGTGGTGAACAGCTGGTAGAACAGCTCAGGTGGTGAACAGCTCAGGTGGTGAACAGCTGGTGGAACAGCTCAGTTGGTGAACAGCTGGTGGAAAAGCTCAGTTGGTGAACAGCTGGTGGAAAAGCTCAGGTGGTGAACAGCTGGTAGAAGCTCAGGTGGTAGAACAGCTCAGGTGGGGAACAGCTCAGGTGGGGAACAGCTCAGGTGGTAGAACAGCTCAGGTGGGGAACAGCTCAGGTGGTGAACAGCTCAGGTGGGGAACAGCTGTTGGAACAGCTCAGGTGGTGAACAGCTGGTAGAACAGCTCAGCTGTTGGAACAGCTGGTAGAACAGCTCAGGTGTTCAGAGCAGAGCTCCCTGTCGGAGCAGCAGGGCGTGGTGTGCAGGGAAAAGCCGTGGCGAGCCGTGACTTTTATACCTAGGCCCTCTGACCCCCCCCCCCCCCCCCCCCCTTCCCTCGAAAACAAAAAGAAGCAAAACGGGGTGCAAAACGCATCGATGACAGCGACCCTCCACCACACAGAACAACACCATGTATCTAAACACCAATCAGGACAGGGCTCCCACAGCCTACCTCTGATGACCAATCACTGAGACACAAAGTCCCTCCTCGCGTCCTTCGGATGAAGCACGTGAGGGCGGGTCGTGCAGCTGATGCTCTGCCTCTCCAGTTCATCATTGGAACTCAATCTTGAAAATGATTCGGTTAATAATTTTGCAAACGATGTCCTCACTATCACCGAGGTGAGCCATCACGGACGGACTTATGCTAATCAGCTACTTCCGCCTATCCTGACCCGTTGTTAGAACTCGTGCATCGACCTCACAGCGGGCGGAGCTTGTCACGGAAATAAAGCCCGCCCATTTAGAGGGAAGATATGATTGGTCAATTGTACTGTCATTTGACATTACTCTCTCGTTCAGTTACTATAGCGACCCTCCGTGAATCTACAGCTGGACCACCAATCACCTCCTCTCTTCACCTCACAGAGACCAGCTTCTTTCATTTAGTTACAGATCTTGTTCTTGAGTAAAAGTAGAAGTACTCAGATCTTGTTCTTGAGTAAAAGTAGAAGTACTCAGATCTAGTTCTTGAGTAAAAGTAGAAGTACTCAGATCTTGTTCTTGGGTAAAAGTAGAAGTACTCAGATCTTGTTCTTGAGTAAAAGTAGAAGTACTCAGATCTAGTTCTTGAGTAAAAGTAGAAGTACTCAGATCTTGTTCTTGAGTAAAAGTAGAAGTACTCAGATCTAGTTCTTGAGTAAAAGTAGAAGTACTCAGATCTTGTACTTGAGTAAAAGTAGAAGTACTCAGGTCTTGTACTTGAGTAAAAGTAGAAGTACTCAGATCTTGTTCTTGAGTAAAAGTAGAAGTACTCAGATCTTGTACTTGAGTAAAAATAGAAGTACTCAGATCTTGTTCTTGAGTAAAAGTAGAAGTACTCAGATCTTGTTCTTGAGTAAAAGTAGAAGTACTCAGATCTAGTTCTTGAGTAAAAGTAGAAGTACTCAGGTCTTGTACTTGAGTAAAAGTAGAAGTACTCAGTGAAGAATTTATCGCCGGCCACTAGAGGGCAGCGTCACTGCTGTCGCTGTCCGGATATGCCGTGCTCTGACCCGGGAGTGCCGAGCGGCCATTTTAGTTCAAACATTGTTCATTCACTCGGCCTCGAGTTGAGACGTTCATCCACTCATTCATGTAAGACTGTTTCCACTATTGTTTGGTGTGTCTTTACTCTGTGGCGTTGAATATATGTGTACTGGTCATGACATGCATGGATGTAGTACTTTGTCATATTATCTTGCTGCATTGCTGTTTCAGGGTGTCGTCATCCTTGTCATTAAACTACCGAAACTGACATTGAGGAGTGTGTTTCTTCACTCAGATCTTGTACTATAGTCAAAGTACAAGTACTCAGATCTTGTACTTGAGTAAAAGTATGTTTGCAGTTTGTTATTCTCGCATCCAGGAGAGAAGCTATAAAGGTAAGGAGACCAATGGAGTCTCTGAGAAGGTTCAAATGGGTACTTTAATTAATAAAAGGCGCGGTAATGTTGCAAGCAGGATATTGTTCAGTGAGGAGAGAAAGGCTGCTGCTTCCTCTCCCTGTGCTGGCCGTGCAGAAGAGAGACCACAAGCCTTGGTCCTTCCCGCGTGCTGGCTGCTCGCTCCTCCTCTCTGGGGGCTGTGGTGACGTAGGGGACTTCCCCCTCGTTCCTCTGTGCAGGGCCGGCCCTGACCAATTTGCCGCCCTAGGCAAGATTTTAGCTGGCGCCCCCCCCAAATGCAGACACTCACTATGATTTGCGCGTGCACGGTTGTGGCATGACCACCAACACAGAAAGATATTGACACAAGATGTGTGCAACTGTATTTAGTTTCCTATCCACGTGAACATGATTTAAGTGGGGGGGGGACCTCACCTCCTCTAGGGGGGTCCGGGGGCATGCACCCATGGGAAGACTTTTTTTTTTAATATTGAAGTTACAAGCATCAATCTGGTGCACTTTGAGAGCAACATTAGGAGATCTATGGAAACATCTCTCAGCACCAGATGAAACAGAACTGGAAGCAGATTTTCTTTTTCTTTATGGATATTTTACAAATCACTCCCCTTTCAAACTGTATTCTTGTTTATTAATAACAACTTTTTTGTACTGTCAGTATTTTATACCTGTTTTTCACCTGTTCTCTTATTTTTTTATAACTATAATGATCATATAGAGGTGTGTCTTTACCTCACTGAGCTGAGGTTATCAGAGCCTCTCAGTCGTTCAGGAGAGAGCTCTCTAAAGCTCTCCCCCCACGGCCGCTTACAATGTAAATCCCAATGTCAATAAAAGCACCGAAAAGCACACAGAAGCTGTGTACGTTTTTTGGGAGTTTTGATTTATTTTAAATGAATACAAATACAAAATTAAAACCTATAATTGCACACTAAAACCATTATTTCAAAAAAAGAACAATTTCACATAAACCTCTGGTTTTTACTGGGACTGGGGCAGTTCAAATTGATTTTTTGGGGGGGGGGGGTGTGCCAGAGTTTATGGGCGCTGTACGCAATATATGCGTAGTTCTGTTAGTATAAGATAATAAGATGTACTTTGTTGATCCAAAATCGGGAAATTGTGTTTACATTTTAAAAAATTGTTTAAATGAAAACAATTTTTTTTTTTTCTAACTTTTTTTTTTCTTTTTTCGGCGCCCCCTATGGGTTGATGCGCCCTTAGCATTCGCCTATACTGCCTATGCCGAGGGCCGGCCCTGCCTCTGTGTCCCATATCGCGTTAAACAGAGGATTTCAAAATGTTACATTCATTGCTTACTTCCACATGCCTTTTCTCCTCCTTATCTCTTTCATAACTTTATATGTAATACATGTTAACGGCGTCAATAGCCACTTTAATGATACTAATGGACGGCAGTCCCGGATGTCGTCATGAAGGATTTTTAGAATAAAAGCTTGGTATTGAGAACTTCCGTTTTTTTTCCAGAATAAAATAGCATTTAAACTGACGGTATGTTTAAGGTACTTTATGCTATCAAAACATTGATTTTAATTTCTAACAAGTAGAAGTACTCAGATATTGAGTAAAAGTAGAAGTACTCAGATCTTGTACTTGAGTAAAAGTAGAAGTACATAATAGTTGTATCATGCCAAAAAGCTGCGGTGTCGTTTATTGCACCTCAAACATTAAAACAGATCTAGAGTTCAGTGTTTCTGAACTCCTCTCAGAACAAAGGACAGTAACAGAAGAGTTCTATTTCGTATTTTCGCCCTCTAAGGCTATCGCTATTGGGTAATCCCCCTGCGCTCCCGGCGAATAACATCGCGCGGCTCTCCAACTCGGTGGGGACACTGGTAGAGCGGTCCACCATCGAGGCAGAGGAAATCAGCAAGGCGGCCAGCACGGCGCTCATTCTGTGTGCGTCCGTCGCTGTCTCCCAGGCGAGGATTTCCGCGTGGGAGACACAGATCCAGCGCCACCTCGGGCTGAAGTCGGCGTCTGTTACGGTGCTACTGGACCCTCCAATCAGCCTGGACGGGCTGCTCGGACCCCAGTTCCACGCCATGGCGGAGTCCATGAAGACGGCCGCGGAACAGGCGGACGACATTCGCTGAGCTGCCATGGCGGTTAATAGCCTCGTACACACGGTCATAATAACCCATGAGCGCCGTTTTAACGCCTCATGTGGACAGCACTGCGCACACCACTCATCCCCTGAGCGTGTTCACGCTCATGATGACAGCCGGAGTGAGACGCAGCGTGTGGAGGCTTCCTCGCAGCCCTTTCGCCTCACGGGCAGTGGCGTGGCTCGTCACCCAACACATCCTCACTCCCAGGTCGGCCTATGTTGACGTTATGTCAAGTCCCCTGTGTCGGCTTTTTCCAACACAAGGGGGGGGGGGGGCTTAGCGTCCATTTCCAACGCAAGGGGGGGGGCCTTAGCGTCCAATTTTCAATGCAAGGGGGGGGCCTTAGCGTCCATTTTCAACGCAAGGGGGGGGGCCTTAGCGTCCAATTTTCAATGCAAGGGGGGGGGCCTTAGCGTCCAATTTTCAATGCAAGGGGGGGGGCCTTAGCGTCCATTTTCAACGCAAGGGGGGGGCCTTAGCGTCCATTTTCAACGCAAGGGGGGGGGCCTTAGCGTCCAATTTTCAATGC